>NW_008689562.1:85568-107782 GCF_000695815.1 Acanthisitta chloris
GTGGTTTGGTGGCTGCCTAGGGTTAAACCACAACAGCAAGGCACTAGGTGGTACGTAGTTAGGTTTATTGAAGGACAGATCACATTCTTCCCTCAAAAAGTACAGAGACAAATCACCTGCCCTTTAACACAGAGATTTCATATCAGCATTTTAGTTTCCACTTTATACTGATCTCCATAAGCATCAAGGTAAAACCTCTGTCAGACACCCATGTTTACCCACCAAAATTTCATTATTACTATTATTTTCTTTAACTGGAAGTGTTTGATGTGCAAGTACAACAAGGCCAAGTCCCTGTGGCTGATATCCATTTTAGCTACATGGGCATTCTGTTGCTCAGGGCTATTTGCAACTGCATCAAAGACAGTATGAATACACAGAACAGTGCTGAGTCCACAGAGCTATGAAAGCTTGAGCTGGCTTTTACCCTCTTCTCTAGCATCAGCAGCATTTTCAAACCATGTTTTAATGAGTGCCAGCATGAGCAAAAACAATTGATTGGATAGTCAGCAAGCCCTCCAGCTATATTCTGATTTGGCAGAGGCGATAGGTAAAGAGCCATATTTTTACTCATATCCTGGGAAAATGTGAAAAGAACAGTGGCATATGAGTTCTGCCCTACCAGTTCCATAGTGGTTCATAAAAATCATACTACTGTGTTAGGAATATCTCCTACACAGTTATCTTGTCCTTTCCATTCCTGAGGCAGCAGCACCCATATCTGTATTGCTCAATAAATACTTACCTGCCTCACTTGCTCTTAAAAACCTCCATAAGCAATACCACTGAGATGACCAAGCTCTATGCTCAGCAGTCTTGCTACATACCTTTGCTTCAGAGATAACTAAACGCTCCATTGCTGTAACATGGTTATCCCTTGTTGCCCCTCTGATTTTATTACATCCCTTACCTGTATTTGAAGACCATAACCTCTGTGTCATCCTTTCTCTAAGGTGAGCAAAGCCAGGCCTCCTGCAGCAGCTGTGCATAGTGAGGAGATTGTCATGCTCCCTCCACACCCTTTCAGAGTCCTCCTTACAGCTCTCAGCAGCAGATAATGGCTGCATTTACACCTGCCAGACCAGGTTCCCCTTAACACCTCATAGCCTGACAATGCTGACTTCTGTCTGAAACTTGGCTCTCTCCCAGCAGTCAGTCCCCACTCTATTTCCCAGCTTCCCTGCTCCTGCCTCCATGAAAACATGCATTTATCCTTACAGAAGGACATCATCTGCTCAGAGCACTTCAGCTTGTCAGGACTGTTTGAACACCAAGGCTGTCCCTCAGTGAATCTGCATCCTTGGCAACCTTAGTGCCACCTGCACTTTTATAAGCCTGCTTTCCACTTCATCTACATTATCCGTGAAAGTATTTTTTCATTAATGACTGTATATTTGGATAACTGGCGAGACACAACTACCACCTGGGTACACCAATCAGATAACTCAATCTGTTTTATCAAACCCACATTTCCCTTACTTATGCATCATCACATAAAAGCTTTACTAAGAAAAATCAAGGAAACATTACATATTTACTTTTACATTACTTACAACACCTATCCTAGGAGGATATTAGGAAAATATTTGATTACCTCACATTTCACAATGTTGGTTACTGTTCACCTCAGTTATTGTCTAGGTGATCAAACATTATTAGATTTGGATTATCATCATTACCTCTGTTGTATTCTTCATTTAAAACTGAGACCAAGTAATCTATAGCTTCCTAGTACTTTGGTCTTTCCCCACCCAAAAAAAAAAAAAAACCAACACAAAAAAGCCCAAAAACCAAACCAAAACCAATCCCTCCTCCCCCCAAACCTAAATTTGCCTTTTG
The DNA here is from genome assembly GCF_000695815.1 of Acanthisitta chloris. Lineage (NCBI taxonomy): Eukaryota > Metazoa > Chordata > Aves > Passeriformes > Acanthisittidae > Acanthisitta > Acanthisitta chloris. Next base: position 87,408 of record NW_008689562.1, read on the forward strand.
CAGTTTTCTTAAACTCACTTCCCCTCCAGTTCTAGAAGAGGATTGCTAGTGACTCACTCAACATTACATCTATCATAGCTCTATTTCTCAACTTGTTGCCACTGGCAATAGTTAACAGTCCAACTACCACCACTAAAGGGTGAAGGTTAAAGCAGAAAAGACGTTTAACACTTCTCCCTTCCCAGCCTCAGTGGTAAGTAAATAGGTTTTTCTTTTCTTTGGGCACCCATAGAAATAATTTCAATGTTCATAGTTTTACTACTAACATATTGTTTTCTTATATCATATACATTTTTACACCTATTAATTGCTCATAAAAAAACCCCACCAGAATATCTTCAAAAAGCTATGTTGAAATGGATTTACCTCTACAGGTGAAAAAAAAAAGTACAGAAGAGCCGAAGGCAGACATTTTAAGCTTCAAGACTCCCATTTATCAACCACCCACACAGAAAGCCTGATTTTCAGAGAAAAAGAGCTGAGCCCCTGGGCTCCCACTTGTCACAATTACTATTAAAAACTGAAGATGCTTAACCTGCCCTAGCAGGGACAGAATTGAATCCAGGAGCTACGGAGCATGTAAACTGTCAACAGCAGGTGCCTCTAACCCACAGCTTTTATTCAGAGATGCCCCAGGGCAAACCAGTCCTCTAAGACAGGCTGGAAACAAAATCTTTTCAGCCTTCTTTTTTCTCAGCAAAAACCTTACTCCTGGTAGGACTGGCATCAAGCCCAAAAGATTGACAAGGTTTTACTCTCTTTCTGTTTGGTGAGTTGAGGTTTTTTGCTGTTTTTTTTTCTGTTTACTTGTTGTTGCTGTTTTCCCCTTTTATCCCCTTTATTGATTTTCCCCACTTCTTTATTCTTCTCCTTGTGTAAGCAGTTTTGAATGCTCTAACTCACATGAGTAAATGCTTTTGGAGAAGGGAAGATTACACAGATTATTTAATGAGAGTCAGACTCATCTGCCCCATATTCACTTCTCCTAGCTCCTCAAGTCCTTCATTATTAGGAAGCTCCAAACAACCACCTATATCTTGGCACCTCATCTATTGCATATTAATTAGTTGTCTTTGTTCTTGACCAGATCCCTTCTCTGACCAGGCATCACTAGTCCCAGATGCCTGCTCAGTTACTATGTTCCCCATTTCTGCTTTTTGCAAAGGGAGGCAAAATTAGATCATTTGAACACCAAACCAGAAAATTCTGAATTACCAATACACAAGCTTTCCTGCTGTATGACACTTTAACAGGTTTTTTTGTTCCTCTTACTAGACATTAACTGACATGGCTGTGATGGATTATTATTACCTTCATTTTTGCAGGCAGAGAAACTAAGAAAATGATGCTGCACATCATTCCTTCAAGTAGGCCTAGGAGTTCTGACACTCCCACCTACTTCAGTGGGAATAAAGATTAGCTCAACACCGAGTTCCTTTAGAAACCCCACCGCACTTTTCTGTCTCAAAGCAGTTAAAAACCCAATTCCCAGGCTCCTCTTAGTCAGTAAACATTACATCTGTTTCTAGGAAGATATAAACATAGCATTTTGCAAAACAACTGTGCAAAGTCTCTAGAAAAAATAAAGAAACCACATAAAAATATATGAAGTTACTGCACTTAGGTAATACCAATGTGGACTTGAAGCCATTTCTCATAAAAGATGCAAAAGAAAAAAGATTATAAACACTGCAGCTGCCGATCTGCTTAACACTTCTAATGCAATATTCAATCTTTTCCAGAAATGAAAATGGAAATTATTACTGCAATTATTAATGCAGAGGCAATATGTAAATATGCAGAACTGCCAGCCCTGGAGTGAACAGAGTAGTTTTTTTGTTAGGTTACTGCTGAGACTTTTTTTACAGCACTGGTTTCTGTAGAAGTTTGAGTAAATATGTTTACATAAAATAGTTGTCAGATTTTAGAATTACTAAGTTGCTATCATAAGATCAATGGGACTGCATTTAGCAAAGTGTTAGATGGCCCAAAAAATTGCAGGATGAGTCTCCCTTATATGTTAACAATGCAGCCTGGTACCACTACTAAAATCCCAGACCTTCACTGATGTTCCAGACTGCCACATGTCTGCTCTTGGTACCTTGCAACACTTCAATTTCTGCAATACTGATGAGTTTTTTCCTAAGTAGCATGAAAGAAACAATTTGCCACAGTTTACAACAACTTATCACATTAACAGTGCAATCAGTTAAAATAAATTAGAGGTGAATGAATTAGTTAATCTACTTCTTAGTGCATTTCATAATGGAAATAAGATGCACAATGAACCTCGGTCAAGCTTTACCACTGATTCTGACAGTTTTTAAGTACCTAAATAATTCAGGAGTGTAAGTCTTTTCAGTTGAAGAAGACCTAGGCTTCTAGGTCATTCAGGCACTCCTGAAAACTTTCTCCATGTCCTGGGTCAATCAACTAGAACCTTTCACATCCACCTTATGGATTTAGCCCAAAGTTCAGCTTTAGCCCAAAACTGTTTCAAATAAAGTTGCTGTATGCCATGGAGTTGGTTTTGTTTAATCTTCTACATTACAAAGGTCAAGGTTAACAAATAACTTTTCTGTTCATCGTGGTAGCAGATGGCACAATGGATCAAATGGGCATAAAAACAATTATGAAAACTGTTATGGCAATATTTCATCAATTATGACAGATATGACTGTGACAGAACTGAGGGCCACAATTGGCAGATCATGCATTGAAGCTCTATGCGGCATCTCAAAACTAACAAAGGGTATCAGAACACAGATGACCAAGAACAAGTTCAAACTAGTCAGAGGCTGTGAGCACAGGCACATATAAAGGGAGGAAAACTACAAACCCCCCTCTACACACATCTGTAGAGAATTTTACTATCAAAATAAATTTTCTACCTCATACTTCAAACTTCTGAGCCACCAGATTGCAGAAGGCACCAGATTGCATGTCAAATAAAGTTGAAAATACTGCCTTCTGCTTTAGAAAGAGCCTGCTTCTCATTTTAATCTTCTTTTAATTCTCATATCTTGATAAGCATTGTTTAAACAAAAATATTACTGACATATATGACATACAGTTAATGAGAACTATATACTTCTGGCATGAATGGCAGCAAAGCATCATACCTGCTGTTTCAAGGTACAAGACAGCTTCTATGTCAACCTGGGCTCTGCAGAATATATCCCAAGCTGTGCTATGCATCCTAAGGGTTAATACCATGAAGATTGCTTACTGTTGAGGATTAACCTGCACTTGGACTGGTTCTCATTGACTAAAGCTCCTTGTTTCTTCCTATTTCTTGTCAGAAAGAGGTGCCCAAAACTGTCAATATTTTCTCAGCCTTAGATGTCAGTGTTCAGGTCAGGCACCTAAAGGCAGTCTGGATACCATCCTTCACCATTTTAACTCAATGCATATATATATATATATATTTGTGTATGTATAGAGATACATATATGTCAAAACAGGCTCACATGGTAACATACAAAAAGGCAGATCTGCTGTTCAGTAGCTCAGGAGACTACTCCATGCTTTTTATAGGATGTTGCTCATCATTCTTCACTGTCATTTGGTGTCATTTTAACTAACATTTAACTGTTCACACTGAACATGAACATAGAGCAAAACCAGCCCCTCTGTAGTTACATTTGCCCATTCCATCTGTGCATCCTGTGGGATCACAGGAGGATCTAGGTTAGGTCACTCCTCTGGAAGCCTCCAGCCCAGAGTAGAGCTAACCTCACAGCCACAGTAGATGTTTCAGGCTCGTTCCAGGTTCTGCACACCTCCAAGGGCAGAGGTCCCACCACATCTCTGGGTAATCTGCACCAGTGCTTAAGAACAGTCTCATAGTGAAGTATTTTTCCTTCTGTGCAGTTTCCCTTGCTGCCAGTGGCAGGGGGTGGCCGCAGCTATGTGCCTCTGAGAAATCTCATGCTTCTATGTTGCTGATTTCTAACAACCTTCTTTTAAACACTTGAAAACAATTTTCCTTAGCCACCTTTTCTCCAGGCTAAACAAACCCAGCTTCCTCAGTCATGAACAAAATAGACTTGAGTTGGAGAAAACTAATTTATTGACAATTAAAATAAATATTTACTTATTTGGTTAGTGGGAAAGGAAAAGGTAAACTTTAAAACAGCTTTCCTTCCCACATTCCCAAGGCCTGGCTTCCATCCAGACTCCTCCCCTGCTCCAAGCAGTGCAAGGGGCTGTGGTCTGTAATGCAGCCCTGTAAGGGCTCCTCTCTATCACTCCACCTCGCTCATGCTTCCCCCTGCTCTGGTGTGGACCCTTTCCTGGTGCTGCAGGGGATATCTTCTCCAGGGCCACAGAGCACCTCCTTTGCCCTCAGCCTTGGTTCCTCCCTCAGGCATTTTCCACCTTTCTCAAGCACACTTTCCCTGAGGGAACCCCATGCTGGTTGTGGGGCTCAGTGCCCTGGGGTAGGTGGGTCAGAGCTGGCTAGAATGGGCTGTGACCTGCACAGGGCAGCCCTGCAGCCCCCCACGGCCAGCACCTCATCACAGACACCCAGCAAAGCCACATAATTAGATGATCCCTCATTCAATCCTCTTCCACTAAAGGCACTCCATCCCCCAGCCCTTGGAGACACCTGGAAGGTCTCAGCATAATGCTGCCAGGAAAGATTAAGGGAAAGACACTACTGCATGCCTTCATCACTAAGTTGCATGCTCCTTTAAGATTTACCTACATAAACTCCTTTACCTGAATTACCCTCTTCCACTACATTTACAAGAAAGAATTAAAAAGTCCACGCCATGTCCTATTGTCCAAGCGCCACTGAGGTGAGCATTACTAGAAACAAAACAGGGATCAAAATCCATGCCATTACCTCTGAAATTTAAAGAAATACCTTGAAGAACTTGAAGTCCTTTAGGGGCATTGACTTTAGATGAAAAGCAGAAGGTGATATTTAATTCTAGCATAATAATTACAGTTAATATACATTAGCAGTGCGTCTCAGCACAGAAGACATCTGGCCAGCTGCTGCCTAACTGATGGCTTTGGTAACTTGCCAGGAGGCAGAGAAACTGCCTCTGATTTGTATATGCTGGGAAAAAAAATTGGTGAATCAGCTTTCATTACAAGCAGGCTTCAGCAAGAGCCATATCTTCAGCAGCATATAGCTGCCAGCGCTTACTCTCACTATTCATTAGGAAATGACTTCCCTCAGGAACTGTGGACCTTGCAATCCTGTGGCTTACATCTCCTACTTCATGAGACCATGATCAGAGCTGTATACCATCCTCCAATGCCCATGTTTTAAGAGGATGTTCAGTAACTTGAGAGAACTGCTGTAAACACATGACAGCTAGGAATAATTTATTACCATTTAAAAAAAAGCATAGAAAACTCAGTTCATTTTGTTTACAAGAGAAAAACCATGGGGTAACTTAATCGCTGTGGTTATATTCTCACATGGGAAGAAAATGCTGTTAGTCAAGGACTTGAAACTAGAATCAGATATGTAGAAGTTAAAAATAGAGAAGTTCTACTATCAAGAGGAATTTAACAGCAACCAAACATGGTTAAACAGGTGTTAAAGGCATTAGAAAGTCTGATAATCTCTTTTGACCTTATAAATTTATGCATCTATACAGACAGTATCAGCTAAGGCCTCTATACGCTCTAACCCTATATTAAGAAAAAAAAAAAAAACAATCACTTTTTCTTGCCAAAGCCTGAACTACAACAGGCCTCCGAGTCACCACAACTATCCTCATACCACTTGTTTCAAATTATATACATTGGTTTCTTTGAGGGCTGAAGTACAATGTGAAATTGTTCATATACAGTAACATAAAAGGTCCACAAAGCACAACCACTAGCAAAACAAATGAAAAGCAGTGTGCTCAGCAGGATCCTACAAAGCATTTATTAAAGACACAATGAATACAAATGAGACAATGAATTAAGCAAAATGTTCTTGTTTTCTGAACAAGAAACCATTATCCTGCTTAGCCCCAGCACAATGGAATCAGCCACAATAAGATTACCCACTCATTTTGGTCCAAGTCTTACTGGTGAACACTGAAATCTTCGTGTGTTTGTCTCTAAACAGTGGCATTAGAACTCTCCTTAGAAAAAACAAGGAGCAGAGCCTTTTATCAAACAATGCAGGGTTCTAGGTCACCACCTCTTGTATTGATGGGCTCTCAGAAATCGTCAATATCATTCCTGGATACAGTATATAGTAAAAATGTTTATAAAATATGTTAAACTCTGACCATAGTGTAAACAACCTGTGGTCAACATTTCAAGAGCTGATATGAAATCAACTCTATAGACAATCAGTACTGTAATCACTGGCTAGTTAGACTAATCAAATATTTCTGTAACATGCACTTATACGTGCAGCATTCATAATACCCTTTTTCTGTTTCTAGAAAAAGGCAAGAAGCTGCTATTTGGGGTCATTCATATGCCAGGTGAAATGCAGGCCCCATTTGATTATTGTGTGAGATTTCATGAAGATTTCACTATTCAAGATAGTGGCAGTCAAGAAGAGTAGTAAACAAAAATCTAGTGATATTCTTTAATCCTTTAGCAAAGTCACCTTCAGATCAGGGGCAGATAGATGAGCTGTTTTTTCAGTTTTGATGTTACACTGAATTTTATAACATTACAGTTCATGTTACTCTTGAATTTTCAGTATCTTCAATGCAAGTTATCATGAAGAAATTTCCAGAATCTCCTTGAGCATCCTTAGAATGATCACTCATGTCACACTATGCAAGAAAAACCACCAGATATTCTAAGATGTTACTTTTTCAGACACTTACCAACCATGTGTGGAGGCTTTTTCCATCCCAAAGCATCCACAAGCTTCTACTCAGATGGAGGAAGGAGCAAATTTTGATTAATGTTGCATTCTGTTAGAGGCAATTCATCATCATATTGAAACAATATTGACAATGTAGTCTTTATGGTACTTTTTTTAAAAAGCAAAACAAACAAGAAAACCAACATCCACCAAACTTAGATTCACTAATAAAAATTGCCGTTCTTTTTACAAGATAGCTATGAAAGGTTCTGGAGGTTTCATCTGACAATAAAATAAAGGATTTTCCCCATTTAAATCCAGTCAGCATTTGCTTTAACACATGTGGAAATTACAGGGATCAGCAGTTCCCAGACAGTACTTTCTGATTTGCCCCAGAGAACAATATTGAACAGCAGAACCTACTGGTACATCGCTTACACACTGCTCAGCTCAGTGATCTGGGAACACTGGCAGTGGTTATGCTAGGATTTTCATGTTGGCCTAAAGTCCATGCACTAAGACAAGAAGCTATTTACAGAAAGTACAGTTCCATGATGCATAATCTGGCAAAGAACAGCAGAGCTTTCTGCACTGATTACTTGCTGAAAAAATAAAGCCATCAGAGCCTGTTTACTTCCTGCTGGGCTTGTCTTTTCACCAGGTGATACAGGGTAAGTAGGCAGAAAAAGATCAGGAGCCAGCTTCACATTTAGGACTTGGTGCAGGGAGACTTCTAAAACTGGGTGTGCTCTGTTCAACACCAGCATGTCAGTCCTGCATGATGGGAGATTTATTACTCACTGGCTCTGGGCCAGGAGCCCTTCACAGTATTATCCTGATGGCAAAGGAGCCTCTACAGAGCCACATCATCCTTCCACATCATTTAACAGTTGTGAGCAGTCACCAAATGACAAGAGGCAGAGGAAGGAGTACAATGTCCAGCTAGTGGATACACAGGCATATGCGGAAAATTGCATTTGTTCATGGGTGCTCAAGTGCCTACTGAAGATATACAGGTATGATGTGAACACACTCTGCTCTCCCTGATACTTTTTATTCAGAGACAGCAACACCTCCCAAAAGCTGCTACTGTTAGCCAGAACAAAGCATTTATTTTCCTCTGGCCAATGTCCATGGAGCACCTCAGGCTGCCCCTGCCTCTGTGCACATGACAACTGGTTCAGCAACTGTCTTAAAATATATCTACATAAATATCTGCAAAAGAATAAGGAACTTAGGCTCAGTCACAGCTCAGCAACACAACTGTTAAAGGAGAAAACATTCCCCTTTGACTCAAAAAATGCTTTACTGACAGGTTTTTTTTATTGAATAGCGCTAGACACTGTTGCAGCACTCCGATGACTGCCCTGGGTACAAGTTTCCTACTGACCCTACCGGTGCACCTCCTGGCTTCTATTTACAGGATAAAGCTGAGAGCAAATACATTTTAGAAGTAGCTGTAGGGACAAAAAAAATATTTTGAATGTGTGAGTACCTTGTGAAAGTAAAGCTCGATTCAAGCTGGGACAGGACAAGGAAAATACAACTAAGATTATAAAGAAAAAAAAAGGCACTTAAATACCATGAACTAGGCAATAATTGTCACACAAACATTCTCCATATAGCCAGATTACCTTGAAAGAAGAATTAACACTGAAGTTTTTCAATGAAAAAGAAACACTTTCTAACTTAAAAATTATTTCTTTCCTTCCATCCTCCAAATAGGCATCTGGCAGGAATTCCCCTCTTTCCTGCACAAACCCTACAAGCTTGTAATATTAGAAGAGCTTCATCTGCCCAACCTGCAATATAAAATGTTCCTCTATCAGACCTGCTTCAACAGAACATTTAGGTCAACATTAGCAACTTCCATCGCATTTTTATTCTGTGTAAAGTAGGTTTTAAGTAAGTCAACAGCAGATAGCCTGATTTTCATTGCCAGGAAAATATCTCACTTGAAGTGTTTGATAAACTAGTGCAATGAGTCAAATTTCATAGAACAAGACGATGGATATTCTGAAAAAAGCTTGTTTATTTTCTGCAAGTATCCCTGGAGTACCATGTGTGACAGCTAGGCAGCACAGCTGACAACTTAACATTGCAGCTAAATTGCTAAATCCTGCTTACATTGAATGAGAAATTGAACAAAACTCTATTGTTGCAGTGATCTCACATGTTGCTGGTCTACCAAAAAACATATAAGGAGTCCAATACCAAATAGCCTTCTTGGGCTCTGAGCCAGCACCGCTTTGGGAAACGCTGAGGTTGACTTTCCCTCTCAAGGCCGCACCAAGGACGCTGGTGCCCTCTCCTGGTCCTGTCCTTTGGAGACTGTTAGAACAGAGTGTCACCGGCACCTAGGACTTTCAGTCAATCAATGTGCTATGCAAACGTGATTCAGAGTGAACCTGCCACCTCAATATCTTATTCTATTATCACATGAAGGAATAGCACTGCTGTTACTGCTCATCTAGAGTCTGTTTTTCCATCCATTTTGTTAATTGCAAGACATTTCTATCCTCTGTATGAGGGGGGGAAAACCAAACCAAATTTTAATATTTTTGAGAGACAAGTCACTTCAGTTTCTGCCTAAATAGGGATAGAGTTACAGTATTCTACTGTAAACAGCTCACTGATTAGTACCAAACACCTAATCTGTTGACTGCTGTGGGGTCTAGGACTTACTTAATTTTTCAAGTTATTTACAGATCAAAACACAAACAATAATAAATAAACAGAAAAGGCAGCTTGGCTGCAGATGGTGGAGGGAGAAGACACTTTCTTGCCAGAATTCAGTGCTTCATCATGAGCCTGTTCCTTTAGCACTTGGCTCCAGTAATGTTCTTGTGTTCAAATAAAGAGGGTCTGAACATCTGAAAAACAAGTACTGAGGACCGGTCTTATGGTTTAACTAGGTATTTACTGGTATTAATGACAGGGACACTTGGTCATACCAGAGACATGGCTAAGACAAAAGAGGGGCAGACAGCAAGCATGAACTCTGAGCAGACACCCACAGAGCCTGTTAGCTTACACAGACTATTTTGCCCTGCTCTAACAAGCTCTTTCCAAGACAAATCTACTTAAAAAAAAAAAAAAAAAAAAAAGAGCCACAGCTGCAACCTAGCCCTAAGCATCATGGAAATAAGCCAAATGGAGACAGACATTTGGCCAGGAACCAGCCCTTGCTCAGTCCACAATTATTTTTCAGTACCAGCACAGCCAAATGAGACAAGCACTGTAGAGAACTCCAGGACAGAGCCATAATTTTGGCATCATCAGGAGGATTAGGGCCAGGACTTCCTGGTCTTTCTTGTTTTAGCTTAGAGACAAGTTAGTTTGAGGTGGGTAGGCATGTACTTTAGGACTAACTGTGTCATATACTCAGTATTTTCTCTAGGCTGTCCTGTAGGTTTGTCTGTGCTAATTCTCTTCAACATTTGCACGGCTGCCATCTACAGTAACAAACCACAGGGAGCACACAAAAGCTGTGGCTGATTATATTAGTTGCTTATCACACAGGCTTCCTAAACCACTGTTTCTCTACATCTCTGCAGGAACATCAAATAAAGTGCCCATCCTCCATAAACGTGTTATCAGGAATGTTCATTATGGGCATCTCATCATGCAAAGCTTTGTGGTTTGTTTTTTTCTATTAAGTAGATGCAATCTGAACAAGCATCCAAAAGAAAGTCTAAGCTTACCATAAAAGAGAAGAACTATGAAACAGGTAACAGCTAAAAATAAGCATTCGTTACAACTCTTGTCTGATGTTATGGGAAAATACACACATCCACTCTAACCAGTAAAGGATCTAACAAACTTCATAAACACTGAGCTTGACAGCTCTAGAACATCTGGGTGGTAGGATAGCTAAGGTAGGTCTGTATCTCCCCTTCAGTTCATGTCTGCCTGGCAGAGTCTGCACAGCTCTCCAGTATACAAAAAGATGATCTTGCTCTGGGGAAGCAGGTGCTGAGGAAAATTGAAAGATAAAAAGCTTAATCCCAGGAAGCAGTCACTGATGTAAGCTGGCTTGTTTCTCATCCTTAAAAGCCGCCCCACAAGCTACTTCAAGGTCACTGGCTAAAATAAGTACCAACCTCAGCAATCAGAGCCAATTTGAGTCATTTGTAGGATTGACAACAAGCAGGTATGCATACAGACTAACCACACAGCAAGGCAGATTTCTCAGCAAGGCAGACACCCTTCAGTCATGAATTAACAGTTTAACTTCCCTGAATATAGTTAAACCATTCTTTCTAACTACCCAGTTACCTCTCAGACATCCTTAGCTCACTCCAGAGAAGATTTAAACAAAGGCATACTATAGTTCTTAAATCAGTACCCTCCCATAAAGCACTGGGTTCTGCCTATCCTTTTTCATCTTAAGAGAACAATGGATCCACAATACATCCCCAGTTATAAAGAACAGTTTTCTCAGGACTTCAGAGACATGTACAACATTTAATGTTAGAAATTATTGGTTTAAAAAATAACTAAACACAGTAGAAACAAGATCATACAACCACAGTGTATTAGGGTCTCTTGAAAGTCATGACATGATAATATGGAAACTTCTAGAAAAAGATTAGGGAGGTTTTTCTTTGAATACCAACATTAAAGGCCCCTTGAATTGAACATTATGGGTGAAAGTTCAAATCCTCAACACATCTCAATTCCAGCCTACTCCACTAAGAGTATTGAATGACTGAACCCTCAAAATGTCCTTGAATGTGCTCAGCCTGCAGTCTCACCATAAGTTTCACTCCTGGTTTATTGTCCCAGTACATGTTCACCAATAGAAGAGACCGTGACCTGCATAGAAGGCAATACTCAGCCTTTGAAATACATATGCTGACATTCAGACTGATCATCACAGCAGAGCTGAGCATGATCAGCCTTGACATTTCCAAAACTGCAACAGTTTAAATACTTCCTGAACAAAAAACCATGCTCTTATTAGTGGTCACTAAGCAGAATGGTCAAGAATTGAGACCACCTCTGTGTAATCTTTAATGGTGATTGTCTTGTATTTCTTTGCCAGGATATGTATCTCTTAAAAGTCTTGTTCTGTTTCAAACATCTCACAAGGCTGTGAGTTCTGTATCTCTTTGTTTCTCTGTATAGCATAGGCACTATATCAATGAAAATGTAAAGCTTCCTTTTTGGTTGCTTTCATCTCCTTATAAATCCATATTCCTAGATACTTGATATTCAGCACATCTTTTAGTACTCAGAAGTGTTTCTGCATCTGCATTTAAGCACATTAGCTTATTAAAACCAGCATTATTTTTACCTTCATTACCACATTATGCTCAGTTGGAGCATCTCTTACCCCTTGATCTCAGCTATTATCTGCAGAGAACATCCCACATGAAGGGTAGGCCAGAGTTAAGTGTGATGATTCACATTGAATGATATAGGAGATAGTACCCAGTTTTCACCTTGGAGGAGTCAAGGTTCACTCATACAAGAGGAATAAGAGAAATGAACAAAAGGAAGCAAGAATAAAACAGGAACATTCAAATGCCATTTACAGACCTCATATAAGAGCACTTAAAGATCAGTTTCTTGCGTCTCAAAATTTAATCCTCCTTGCACAAACTTGTTAGTAGCATTCACACTGCAGTATTATGTGATTCTACATCTTAACTACTTACCTTATTTTCATTTTCCCTTTTTAGCCTTTGGACTAAGAGAATATTTAAGGTCACAAGCTGAGTTGAAAAATAACTACAAAACAAGAAAGCAGATGAGCACAGTCTTCAGATATTATAGCTTTTAAAAAAAAACCCAAAACCAACAAAACCCAGGCACATTTGTATACTAGACAACTGAAGCTCTGAGAATGTTAAATGCATCTGTGCAGCTATAAGTAAAACAGAATACGAGTTTGGCTTCTAGGATGACTCCACATGTTACAATAGTTAGTAAACTCAGACCCAGATGCCTGAGACTTTTAGATGCACCAAATCTGTTGGTCCAGAGACATGAGACATGACTGTGGTCATAGACTGTTCCTAAGATCAAAACTCATCCCCATTTCTATTGTGGCAAGATCATGCAGACACTTTCAAAGTGATCTAACACTACAAAAACAGTCCTGCACTTGAGACATTAATTACTGCTTCAAAAATACTCAACCCTACAGTAAGTGAGGTTCAGTAAGCACTCTTACAAGTAGAGTAAGCCTTATTAACACAGGATTTCAGGACACCTTATGTTCAGTCTGAAACACCACAAAAAACTTGGCACACAAGACCGGTAGATCAAGATTCTAGCTCAGCACGTTCACTATTTTCTTGTGAAACAGGCAATCGAGAAAATCACCACTGTCAATCGCAATTAGGCACCACTGGCTCAGAGCTTTGTATTGAGACACCTACTTTAAAGAAGTTGGTGGCAGGCATGAGTGAAGTTTGCAGCCTACATTTAAGACCTACATCCACAGCCATGAAATTCATTACATAGACACAATCCATGGATCTAGGCCCCCACCAGAAAGTAGATACCAGAGACACAAGCATAGTCTTTCATTATCAGCAAATATCAAGACAGATTATTTTACTTGACTTTACTTTGAGTCAAGTAGATCAGTCATGACTACTACCCTCCACTTTAGAGAAAGTGTTGGCATCACTGGGAGGATTCACCAGCCTGCACAGGGAGGAATCAAGGGGAAGAAAGTCTTACACACATTAAGGGAAGTGAAACCCCTGAGGCTAAGAAGAGCCTCATGACACACACCAGTGTAATCAGGTTTGAAAATTAAAGTAAGAGGCTTGTTAACTAGTACTTAGTATGTCTGCTGACTTGCATGCTTATGTCAAGTGTTAAGTCTATTCTTGCTTGGTAATGTATAATGCACTGTACAGATGGCTCTCTTAGGAAGCAGTAAGCACTGAAAGTTTAAAACTCTCACAGGAAGAGAATGCCTCAGACTTACCTCGCCATTTAGATGAATGGATTATAGTTCTCTATATCTTGACTAATATGACAACTGATTTTTAACTACTTTGACCAGCGTTTGTGTTTAAGAGCGCACAGGATAGCCTGGGCTGCTACACTATGTGTCCCTCTGTCAGTTATCTGTTAGGTAGTGCTTCTTAAAAAAAAAAAAAAAAAAGAGAAACTACTAAGATAGTTAATAGTTCTGTCCCATCACCCTTGCTTCACCCATGTTCTGCAGTGCTCTAGTGGCAGGAAAGGTCATCTCAGACAGCTGTGCTGTGAGACTACACCATACCACAAGTATGAATCAGGAGCTATCTAGCTCAACTCCACTGTTCCAGTACCTCATAGCTTTTAGCACTGCTCTCTTAATCTACAAACATGTACAGAGTACACAAACCAATCACATGTGGATGTTTTTTGTTTGATATGGTAAACAAGTTACTGAAAATAGCTTCTGTTCATGGTGACATGATCTTGTCTCATAGAAGAAGAAGAAACAGATAGACTGCAGCAAATCACCTGTGTCTATAGAGATGTCAAGTTGTGTTGGTGCAAGCTATGCTTTACCCTCTCCAGCTAGCTTATAAGCCCTGCTTACAGTAATATTGCGGGGAAAAAAAAACCAAATCAACAAACAAACCAACAACCCTCCCACCCCCTCAAAATCCACCAACACAAAACAAACCCCAAAAAAACCCAACCCAACCCACACCACGATTCATTGCATTCACTGTTACTGCAGTTATTAACTGGAGTCAGAAGAGTCACAGAAGTATTGCGTAATAAGACATTTATTAAAAGTGCTGCCAGTTATGTTAAGAGCTATAGTCTAACATGCTTTAAAAAAAAAGGCATCTCATTAAAATATATTAGCTAAAAACCATTCTTATCAGTATGGTTACACACACGACCTGCAGTGTTTAATGAATGTTAGACCATCTTTGTTGGCTTGGACAAAGTCATCTTAAAGTCCAGGATCCAGCCTCTACTGCAGAGGAAGAACTGCTGGGAGGTCCAGAAGAGACACCTGCAGGTACCTGGAATAGAAATGCAGTCACTACAGATATTGGTTTAGCTGACAAATCTAAAGATAAAACCTGCTTGTGCAATACACTGGAGAAAAGAAGAATCCAGTGCATCTGTGTACTTATGGATGAATTACTTTGCCAGTCAGAAAGGTTTTCCCCTCAAGAGACCAACAGAGCTTAGAAGCTTATGACGACAAGAACTTTGTAAGCTACAGCAGCCACAGCCCAAGCTGCTAAACCAGAATCCTCTTCTCATGCTTTTATAGCCTTCAAGTTACAGAACACTGGCTTACTGGCTACTTACTTTGCGTGCTTGTATTTCTGCTTAATGGCTTGCAGCTGGGAATGGGAAACATCAAGGCATGTTTTATGCAGATCAGTCAGGCAAGGCACTATTTCATTTAAGGAATATCCAGTGAATGCATCAAGTGTTTCCGGCTGGTCAGAAAAGAAAAAAATAAAATGTGTTACTCTATTGTAGGTCAACAGTCATCTAGAAGATACACTTCCTATGGAAGCAGAAACCATTTTCCCTATGCTCATTCTCTTTAGTCATGAAGATTCAAGTGTATTCTGCCATCAGTTTCACTCTAGGTCTTCCTTGGTGCCATGAGATCTGACAAGCTCCTTCTGCTCTAAGCGTGTGGCATCCATTACATCTCTCCTCTGGATCCTGCTCTCTACTAAAACTATTCCTCCAACACACAGCTGGAAGGCATATCAGGGCTTGCATTAAAGCAGCCACTCTTTAGTCATGAAGATTCAAGTGTATTCTGCCATCAGTTTCACTCTAGGTCTTCCTTGGTGCCATGAGATCTGACAAGCTCCTTCTGCTCTAAGCGTGTGGCATCCATTACATCTCTCCTCTGGATCCTGCTCTCTACTAAAACTATTCCTCCAACACACAGCTGGAAGGCATATCAGGGCTTGCATTAAAGCAGCCACTCAGTGCAATCACTTAAGTAGACATTCAGTTCTTCTCTACATCTCAGAAAGCTCCTAAGTTGTATCTGCAGAAGGAGTTTTGGAGATTTGCAAGGCCTTAGGTACAGACTTGCTGTAAATGAGCAAGGCAGCAAAGTCCCTCCCATCTGAGAGGAATGATATTTCAGGTTTACTTGACATTTATTTATCAGGTTGTCCCATTAACTCAGGAGCAGCTAGTCATCCCAGTGTTTCAGCCTTTATGACAACATACTTTGAAGGTGATACTCCTCAGCTCAGTTCTAACAATAACACAAAATGCTTGAGTTAGTCATTAACATTCAGTTGTTCTTACCCAGAAATATCTGTTCACTGTATAGTTTGCTAGACAGTAGGCTGCTGCAGCAATTTGTGAAGGAAGGTACTTCAGAAAAGGATCAGCTTGAAGAAGGCTCAGCTCTGCAAGATACTGAACAACAAACACACAATTTATCAAAAAGAATGAGTCTAGCTGCTACAATCAGTCCAATACAGCAAGCACTAAAGTTTGTCAGTGGTCTAAGTATCATGTAAAAAAGCAGGAGTTACATGTCTAGTGAGGGAGGAAAATTAGCATTCTAGTCCTGCTAATCTAACAGAATAACTTCCAGCATATTTCAGGGGAGTCAGAAAGATTATATTTTGGCAAACCCTAAAAAAGATACACTATAATCTGAAGTCCTCATCCCATCATCAGCTCTGACATAATTTTATAGATTGTTATTTTTGAAGAACATGAATTTTCTGAATATCTAAGACATACTCTTGACATCCCCCATGGCTCTTGTTTACATAGGTGGACCCCACTTGGCAATCAGGGGTAAATGGACAGCTCTAAACACAATTTGGGCTCTGCTGGAGTAAAGTCATTGTATAATCCTATACCCTTTACAGAGAAGCAGCAGGTCAGGTGTTTTATTGTAAGCTTGCTGTTTCTAAGCAGGGTTGCCTACGCAGCTACGCAGGCATATTCTGTCATTGTGTAGCAACCTGCAGTAGCACCAAATCCAAGACAGAATTGCTACGCAGGCACTGTTGAAAACACAACCAGATTTCTAACCCCTAACTGCCTACTCAGTGAATTATTCCTAACCAGGCAGGTAGGCCAAACCTAGGGTTTCCATGAGACATTTATCCAAATGTCTCAACACACAATCCACAGGCTACAAAACATCCAGCTTTAGGCCTGTTGCAGAGTATCTTTAAGACTAGTATAGTAGCAGAACCTGTCTGCTGAGACAGCTTCATGACAGGCAAGCACTTCTCCTTTTAGGACCACCTCCCCACCCAGTTCCAAAACGCAGATAGCTCATACCCTTGCTAAGTTCTCTGTCCTCATACAGACTTCATGCCTCTGAATATACTGGAGGAGGAATTGGTTGATGGTTGGTGCTGTTAGGCTAAAACCCAGCACTTTGAGAAGCAGCTGTTCCATTCTTAGCAGCTGCTTCTTTGTGTAGGTATCATCTGTTATATAGACAAATTCATCCACTTCTGGTGGGTAGATCTCTTCATACTTCCTGCAAAAGGCATATAGCAGCCACATGTGTCAGCTCAAAAGTCATAGTAAAGAGAAAGCTTTCTGCTGAACATGAGCTTCCTGCTTATCATGTCAGGATGAGCATACGATGTTTGTAAGACTTGTGCAGAGCTCTACTTTTAATAGCTCCTCCAGGCTAGCTAACAAGTTAGTTTCAAATTTGGACAAATATGCTTAAAGGAACTCCAAGTCATCAGCCTAGATAAAAACACACTCGAGAACTAACAATGTGAGTAACAGCAAGCTTTCAGTGGGAAAGTCTCAGTAACACAATGCACTCCAGACAAAACCTCATGGACTCCTAAGCTATGTTGTGTACCCTATCTACTTAAAGCAGTTGAATGCTAATTACAGATTGCGACTGTGAATCTACTACAGCCTTATAGGCTAGCAGCCTAACACAGTATGTTTTCACTCCTGCTGTTATGGTTACAAGGTCCCCCCACTGGAGCTCCTCACAAACATTAAAATGTTTAATTTTGCTACTGCCAAAGTAGGCAAAAGTTACTAATCTTGAGACATCATGAAAAGCTACCTACTACCAGAAGCATCTTTCCTTCAAATTCAACTACAAGACTATGTCCAAAAATTAGTTTTAGCTCACCAAGAAATCAGAAGATGAAACACTTACGCAGCCACAAGAATTGCAGCTGTTCCTACAAGCTGCAGCTTCCCTCTGAGAACACACATGCAGGAAAGAAACCTGTCCAGGAAGTTCACTGCCAAGTACAAAGTCTCTGTCCGAAGCTTATACTCTTCTCCTACTTCCACCAGCCAGTCTACCAAGATAGCACGCATTCCTGTTGTGATATCTGGCTGTTTCTTCATGTAGTGGGGCTTGGGCCTGAATCTTATCTGTTTGGAAAGAGTTGAAAAATCAGAATGCTTACCCAGAAGAGAGCCATTGATGGCTGAGCTGATTAATGTTCTTTATATTTACACCAAAAGGTACAGGAGTTGTTCCACTGTTAACTATTACTACTAACTACAGCTATAGTGCTAGTTGCATTAATTAGCAGCTAGTAGCATCTCTAGAAAGCAATATTTCTACACTGAAGAGATAGAAGCTACTGTGTTAGCAGCAGCATAGTAAAAGATTTGCTGGACTCAGGACTGCCTTTGCCATCAAACAATTGTAAGTCACTCAGGAAGACCCAAAACCAAACAAATCACATTTTTCACCTTCTTCCTATTAGGAGACTGCACTTCACTGCTCTGACACAAAGGTAGGAGAAAGTACTACTATTGCAAGAGAGCTGTCAGTGAGATCACACTGAACTGCTTTAGTATTTTTGCAGCATTCTAGTCCCATTTTCAAGAATTATTTATCCCAAAGAGTCAAGAGATTCTCCACCCACAGGAAATTTCAGGGATACAGTAATCACAAAAGATCTTATCACTGTCTATATGCCGCCTTCAGAGATCACTTGGACTACTTGCATTCTCTCTTTTGTAGTTCAGTGGCAGCCTTGGGTTATCCTGGAGCAAGCATACATCTCTAAAATATTGCAGCCCACCACAGAGACCATAAATACCTATAAACTTCTTATAAGCCACTCACTTCAGCCTCTCGGAGGTACTGATAAATGTCCTCTGCATACTCTTCCACAGCCAGAGTTACAGCATCTTCCCTGTGATCCTCAGGCTGGGACTGCAAGGATGTGTCCACTACCATAGGAGACCCTAACAGGCAATAGGAAACAGCAAGAGATTTGTCTAATTAACCTCTTCACCTTCTCCTGCTATTTTTACCTCAGAAGTGGTGTGCCTCATGTAGACACAAACCAAGTTATCTGAAAGTGTTATTTATTGTAATATAAGCTACTTGGCTAGCTTACCAGCATCACAATTCATAACCACCCTACATGTAGTTGTGCTATGGATACCATCTGAGTAGTAACAAGAGTTACCTGAACTCAGATCCAGCAGTAGGCGCATACTGGATGTCACTGCACTAGTATCCAGTTCACACTGACTTGATTCCAGCAGTTCAGACACTTGGCAGCTGTAGTTTTCTTTCTCGGAGTAATCTGTGAGGATACTAAACCCTTGCTTCGATGCAGCCTTGACCGTGCAGCTGGGCGCTTCATCTTTTGCAGATGAAGGGATGATGTTTTCAGAGCGAGAGAAGTGCTTGATAACAGCAGCACCCTGAAGCAGAGCACACAGTAATGCTGTGGGAGGGTAACTCAGGAAGAAAACAGCACTTGTTTTAGTAAAGAAAAATCACTCTCCTTGCCTAACAGACACCAAATATATAAGTTCAGAAGAAAAGCCACCAGCTACAACCAGTGCCTCAAAAGTACCATTTGCTGCTGTCCTGGGGCAGCAGACTCTTCACAAAGGAGTGAGGTGTAGTGAAAGTTAGGAATCAGGGGAGCAGCCTTGTCAGTGCCTACCACTGAGGAGAATGAGATGAGAGTGTTGCTCGGTTCTGATGGGGCTGGCAAGTGCAGGGTCTGCTCCACATTCAGTTCTGGCAAGGAGCAGCTGCAGGTGCAGCAAGTTAACAAAAGTGCTCAAGCACTGCCACAAACTTATGAGGGGCTTCAGCTGCAAGAAGGCACTTTAATCAGAGTTAAAAACTAAAGATTGAACTTTTGAGCTTAAGCATCACAACCCCTAGGACTACAGCATATGACCAAGCTGCAGCCTTCCACATCACCTGTTACCAGTGAGCCGCCGGCTGAGTTAAGGGCCAGTAACAGCCACAGAGTTGGTGCACATGTACCAGCAGCTATTTTTCAGGTCCTGTAAATCAGCAGAGTATTTTCCCTGCCACACCAGCAGACTCTGGGAGACCCCAAGGAACACAAAGGCAGACAGACACCTTGCCACAAACTTGAGCTTCTTGAAGGCTCTGGCATCCTGACCAGAGCATGGCCAGCCACGCAGCAGTGGGACATTTGGGTAAGCATCAGTGTATAGCCCCTTCCTAAACCAAGAGAGTAAGTTCTCGAGTCCTCCCTCCTTCCTTCCTTCCAGGATGAATTACTTACTCAAGAGTATTTCCACGGACAAACACAAGCAGGTTAGGACTGAGCGGTTACCAGCAGAGTTTCTCGGGAAACTCACGCTCATTAACTGGCGCCCGACCAGCCGC
>NW_008689563.1:0-2164 GCF_000695815.1 Acanthisitta chloris
CTCCATCCCACCCCTTACCATCACCCCCAACATCTTCCCTGTGTCCCAATCCCTCTGACCTCCATCCCACCCCTTCCCATCACCCCCAACACCTTCCCTGTGCCCCCTACCCCTCTGACCCCCCTCTCACCCCTTCCCTGACCCCTCAGCCTCCCTGACCCCTCTCCCACCATCTCTTCCAGCCTACAAGGAGAAGATGAAGGAGCTTCCCCTCGTGTCCCTCTTCTGCTCCTGCTTCCTCTCAGACCCCCTGAACAAGCCCACCTACACCTATGAAGGTAGGACCTCCCGGAGGATCAGGGGAGGCTTCAGGGAGCTGTAGACACCCCTTGGAATGAATTGGGTCACCTCCAAACCCAGTGTGGTGGCTCCAGAGTGTGGTGGGAGCAAAGGGTTGGGTTGAGGTCTTGGGGGGGGGCTTGGGTAGACCCAGAACCTTCAAGATGGTGCCAAGGGTTAGGTGTACCCAATACTCCCAGATCAGCCCCTGGAGTGTCCTGGAGATCCAGCCTCAAGCCATGACATGAAGGTTGAACCACAGGGGTGAATTTGGGTGGAACCCTTGGAGATCCTGAATGCCTGGAGAGGATCTGCAGCTGAAATGGGATCCCAGTCCCATTCCAAGTTCCCTCAGGGAGATTCCCGGCCCTCAGCTATCCCAAATATTCCTAGCTCAGCTCCTGGATGGGTGTCCTGGAGTTCCAGCCTCAACTCATGATATCAGGGGTGAACCACAGAGTGAAACCCTTAGAGATCCTGAGTGCCTGGAGAGATCTGCAGCTGGAATGGGATCATGGTCTCATTCCCAGTTCCCTCAGGGAGATTCCTAGCCCTCATCTCTCCCAAATATTCCCAGCTCAGCCCCTGGATGGGTGTCCTGGAGTTCCTATATCAAGCCAAGACATCAGGGGTGAACCACAGGGAGGAATTTGGGTCAAGTTGGGTCAAACCCATTGAGACCGTAGACTCTGGTGCCCCACTGGTGTGGGACCTCAGGATGGTTATACTGAAGGGTTGGGATTGACCCATCCCATGACTCACCACCTGCTCCTGTCCCACACAGACACAGTTGACCTCACCTGGTGTGTCATCTCTGACATGGAGGTGATTGAGCTCAACAAACGAACCTCAGGACAGTCGTTTGAGGTCATCCTGAAGCCTCCATCCTTCGATGGCATCCCAGAGTTCAATGCCTCCCTGCCCCGGCGCCGGGACCCGTCCCTGGAGGAGATCCAGAAGAAGCTGGAGGCAGCCGAGGAGAGGAGAAAGGTGAGTGTAGAATAGGGACATGCCATGAGGACACTCAACCTCATCACTCACCCAGCAAGCTACACCAACCCTTGGGGGATCCAGATCCCATCCAGCGGTTGAGTTTGGGGAGGTCATGGCTAGAGAAGGTCCTCATGGTCCTCATGGCCATGGTGTCTTCTCTGTGTGCAGTACCAAGAGGCTGAGCTGCTGAAGCACCTGGCGGAGAAGAGAGAACATGAGAGGGAGGTCATCCAAAAGGCCATTGAGGAGAACAACAACTTCATCAAGATGGCCAAGGAGAAGCTGGCGCAGAAGATGGAGTCCAACAAGGAGAACCGTGAGGCACACCTAGCAGCCATGCTTGAGCGCCTGCAGGAGAAGGTGAGACCCAAGGGAGAGGATGTGGTGGTTTGGGCACCCTGCATGGCTCTTGAGGTGGCATCACCCCCTGGGGACACCACTAGGGTGAGGCTTTCTCTTCCCTCCCCACCATGAAGGAACCTTAGAACCATCAAGGTTAAAAGTGACCTCTAAGATCATCAAGTCCAACCATTCAAAGACCCAAATGCAGTATCCCCTTGGGATGGGAGGTCTTACCTGGAGATCCACCAAGCCTGATGCATCCATAGGCTCATGAGCTTTGGAGAGTGGAGAGCTGTGACCTTTGTCTCGTCCACAGACAAGCAAAGCCTTTACCTTCCCCATGTTCCACCATGATGGCCTGAAAATCATAGAATCCAGGATGGTTTGGGTTGGAAGTGACTTGAGGACCATCCCATCCCACCCCTGCCATGGGCAGGGACACCTCTCACCAGCCCAGGTTGATCCAAGCCCCATACAGCCTGGCCAGGGATGGAACAGCCACAGCTGCTCTGGGAATTCCATCCCAGCCCCTCACCACCCTCCCCGGCAG
>NW_008689563.1:2709-4538 GCF_000695815.1 Acanthisitta chloris
CCCTCTGGCAGTGGGAAGCCATTCCTTGTGTCCTGTCCCTCCATCCCTTGTCCCAAGTCCCTCTGCAGCTCTCCTGGAGCCCCTTGAGGCACTGGAAGGGGCTCTGAGGTCTCCCTGGAGCTCAGTGTTTGGCTTGGATCCCTTGGAGCTCAACCCACAGGGACTGTCTGATGAGAAACCCAACCTGGAGCCATCCCAGCTCCAACTCCATGGAATCATAGGATCCCAGACTGGTTTGGGTGGGAAGGGACCTCAAAGTTCATCCCATTCCACCCCCTGCCATGGACAGCAACACCTCCCACCAGCCCAGGTGGCTCCAAGCCCCATCCAACCTGGCCTGGAACACTCCCAGGGATGGAACAGCCACATCCTTGACCCTGCTTTGTCCACCTCCTGGGTGGTAGAACTTCCCCATGTTCCTCCTCCAGATGCCATGGAGCAGCCATCAGCTCCTTGGAAGGCTCCATCCTGCCCTGCTAGGAGGTGCTTCCAACCCTTCCAGCTTGTGCAGACCTCTTCTCTCTCCCAGGTCTGTTCCCAAGCTCAGCACGGAAGGTCCCACCCTCACCACCACCACCTCCAGCTCCCTCCAAAACATCCCTCCAGCAAGGAGCTCGCCCAGTGCCCTTCTCCAAACACCTCAGCCAACCTTGGGTCCGAGGCAGAGAGCACAAGATAATGATGGACAACCTGAGCTTAATCCCATCTCCTTGGGGTTCCTGCTCCATCCCACCTGGTTGATGTCTACCTCCTAGCTAGAGGGCAAGGACAACCTGTCCCCTGAGCTGCCTCCACAGCCCTTAAGTCACCCCCCAAGGGAGAGGACAGGACGTTGGTGACCCATCGGTGGTGTCCCTCAGGGATGAACCTGGTGCCTTCACACCTTTCTGAAGACATTGAAGTCCATCCATCAGCTAACACGTGTCCTCCTCCTCCTCCTCCTCCTCTTCCTCCCTCCCCTCCCACAGGACAAACATGCAGAGGAAGTGAGGAAAAACAAGGAGCTCAAGGAAGAAGCCTCCAGGTAAAGAGGAGATGGTTGGACTGACAGCTCCAGAGGGAGGTGGTGGAAGCTGCCGCAGCTCCAGGTCGGATTTGGTGGGAGAGTGGACATGTTCCTCTGCTTTCTTTGTTCGTG
Organism: Acanthisitta chloris; assembly: GCF_000695815.1. Classification (NCBI taxonomy): domain Eukaryota; kingdom Metazoa; phylum Chordata; class Aves; order Passeriformes; family Acanthisittidae; genus Acanthisitta; species Acanthisitta chloris. The sequence continues at coordinate 3,848 of NW_008689563.1, forward strand.
AATGTCAAGAGTTGACCGGTGAAAACATCCTATTCGTGTTGGGGAGGGTGGGGAGGGAGCAGGAAGGAGGGGAGGGAGGGATGGAGGGACGTCGTGGGATGTCCTACCTCCTTGGTGGCATCTCCACCAGGGCCCAAGGAGACACTGCGAAGCAGAGGAGGAGGTGACCTCCCCCTGAGGGGAAATTCCAAGGGGGAATGGAGTGGGTGGGGAGGGAATGGTGGGGGGAAATGTGCGTCATGTGTGACTTTAGTTTGGTGCTGGGCAGGTGGGCGTCCCTCTGATGTCTTCTCCTCAATCCCACCCCATCCAAGGGCATCTTGGTGGCCTTCCTCCCCTTGTTCCTACCTGGATGTGGAGTGTCTTGCCCAGATCTTGCCCTTCCAGCATCGTTTTGGGGAAGGGGGAGAAGGATCTCCTCATTGGAGGTGGTCAGAGTGATGGTCCAAAGGTGTAGGAGATGCTGATGGCCCTTTTCAAGGGTGACATTGGAAAACCCAGTGACTTCCCAAACCTTTTTTGTAAGAACCTCCCAAAACTCACCCTTGTGGGAATGATCTTGGATGAAACCCCTTCCTTTTCCTGCTGTAGAAGCCATTGATTGGCTCCTGGGTGTGGCATGGAAAGCAAGAGCAGGAGAAGACAACAGGGCAAGGATGTGGAAACCATGATGGAAGGGGGTGGGGGAAAC
>NW_008689563.1:4560-21792 GCF_000695815.1 Acanthisitta chloris
GAGATGCCTCTGTGGAGAGCAGGAGAAGACAATGGCCATGGGGAGCCCCTAGGGACAGCAATGGCACCTCCTGGGGACACTAGGGCAGCAGGAAAACCAGTTGGGACCCACCAACAGCTCAGGAGATGCTTTTTGGGAGCTGCCATGGAACCTCCTGGGTGACCTTGGCCTCCAGGGAGGGTGAGTGGAGCAGAGAGCTGGAGAAGAAGGTGGTGGCACATCCCCTCCTCTCCCAGTGCTCTGAGGCACCTCAGCAACCACCACCCTTGATGCCAACGGAGGCTGTGACCTCTGCTCTGTCCAGATAAGTTTTTCCAAGCTCAGCTTGAGGTCTGGAGGGAATCCTGTCCCTTTCCCTGTGCCATGAGGTGTTGTCCCAGAGCCCAGGGGGAGTCCTGGCTGGGAGGGACAGGGGAGAGGGTGGAGGAGGTGGAGAAGTTGTGGCTGTGGCACGAGCTGTCCATTTTTTGTACACAACTTGTTGTAAATAAACTGCCTTGGCCTTTCCTTCGTTTTCTCATGAGCTCTGCAGTGTCCTGTGTGGGGTTTTTTTGGGGGGTGGAGGACACCCCAGAATCAGGAATGGCACCAGGAGAAGGGAAATCAAGGTGGGAAGCAGCACATGGATTGAGGGATGGGGCTGGTTTCTCCTCCCCTTGCTTCAAACACCATGGTGGGACCTCAGCAGGTTTGGGGCTACACCAGCCCAGATGGACACTTTGCACCCAGGTGAGCACCCTAAGATGACTCTGTCCACCCCAAGATGACCCTGTGCACCTCACAGTGGTGATGCTGTCCCATGCCAGACCTGGAATTAGGAGCTGGAGCCAAATGTCATCCGTGTGGTGGGAGATGAGAAGTTGGATGGCACAGGGAGGAAGCTCAGAGGTCTAGGAGGTCTATGCTGAGGGTGGATGAGCCACCAGGCTCTCCATGGAGGCAACAGCAGGTTCTCCAGGCCAGGAGGACATCCGGGGGTTCCTACTGCTCCCACCCCAAGGAGGAAGCAACACCAATTCCTCTCCCATCTTTGCTCAACCTCAATGAGGTGATGCCACCAGAATGTAGGATCAGCATTCCAAAGGGACAAAAAAAAAGGGCCAAAGATCCCTAACCTAATCAACTCCACGTGGGATGAGAAGAATCCCTCTGAGCTTGGGAAGGAATGAAGATGTGTGTCCAGCCAAGGATCTGGTGGTCCTATGGGGTGGGATTCAATCCCAGCATTCAGATGGATCCAGGGAAGGCGTTCAGACCTCGGTGTGGACACAGCTCAGAGGTTCCAGGTGGGACAGCAAAGGGGCTGGATCAGAAGGGACTCAACTCCACGTGGGATGAGAAGAATCCCTCTGAGCTTGGGAAGGAATGAAGATGTGTGTCCAGCCAAGGATCTGGTGGTCCTATGGGGTGGGATTCAATCCCAGCATTCAGATGGATCCAGGGAAGGCGTTCAGACCTCGGTGTGGACACAGCTCAGAGGTTCCAGGTGGGACAGCAAAGGGGCTGGATCAGAAGGGACCAGGCAGAAGAGGTGGCAGAGACCACCATGGTCATAGGAAGTGGTGGGACATGAGTCGGCAGCTCCTAAAATCCATGTGGGAGATTAGCTAGGGGGAAGAGCTGTGGTTTAGAATGGATAATCATGGAATCACAGAGTGGTTTGGGTGGGAAGGGACCTTAAAGATCATCCAGTCCCACCCAGGGACACCTCCCACCAGTCCAGGTTGCTCCAAGCTCCATCCAACCTGGCTTGGAACACTCCTAGGGATGGAGCAGCCACAGCTGCTCTGGACAACCTGGTGCCAGTGCCTCACCACCCTCACAGCCAGGAATTCCTTCCCAATATCCCATCTATTTCTGCCCTCTGGCAGTGGGAAGCCATTCCCCCTTGTCCTGTCCCTCCAGGCCCTTGTCCCAAGTCCTTCTCCAGCTCTCTTGGGATCCCTCCTGGAGCCCCTTGAGGCACTGGAAGGGGCTCTGAGGTCTCCCTGGAGCTTCTCTTCTCCAGCCCACAAGACTCCAGGGAGACACTTTCCCATGGTATGAGAAGTTGTGGGAAGTGATGGATGATAAATCAAGCAGAGGCCTGTGTGATTCCCAAGGTTTGGAAGTGATTCCCTCCTGTGCTTAACAGTGTGCGGATTAATAAAGATAATCTGATCGTTAGTTAATTAAGTTGCTGCTTAATCAAGTGATTTATTAGTCTCTTAGCATTGATTAACTAGGAGGCATCGTGAGCTTGGGAATTCCTGTGCTCCAAAGAAGGAATGTCAGCTCCAAGACACGTCCAGGTGGTCCTGGAACACCCCCAAAGGGTCTCACATCCCTATGGAATGTCACCAAGGCAAACCAAGCAGAGGGAATGACCAGTCATGGTGCTTTATTGTCTTGGAATGCTTGGAAGGCAACTTGTCCATTGATTTGCCCATGAAAAAATGAGATTCCCAGGAAAATCTGTCCCAAACGGAGGAAAAGGGACCATGAGAGAAGGAGGAGAGCACCAAGAGGGTGGAAAGTGGTTGGGATGAAGAGGGATTGGTGTCTGATACGAGTCCTCCTCCAGATCACCTTCACACGTGGGACAGGACAAAGGGAATTCCATGAAATATCCATCACCAAACGCAGTAATTCCTGAGGCCAAGTCCCAGCCTCCATCTCTGGATCCTGGGCAGAGAAAAACCAGGGAAGGTTCTCCAGCCACAAATGGGAATGAGAAGGTGGGAATAAGGAGTAAGGCAGCAAAAAGACTTTAAACCATGGATGGTCATTCCTGGAAACCACTTCCAGGGTGGATGGAAGATCCATCTCAAGTTCTTTGCCACAGGAAGGCGGAAATGGAATGGAAAATGGAAACATTCCTGCATTTTTTCAGTCTTATATCCTTTCATTTGGAGTATTTCTGGTTGCTGCTGGTGATGTCCGTGTGATAGCACAATCCCTGCTGGAGAAGGTGAGGATCACTGCAGCCTTCCCACAATTCCATCCCTAGGAATGCACTCTGGCTCTCCTGGCTATCCCCAGGGCCACCTCAGCACATTCCTGTGGTGGTGAACCTGCAGGACCTTCAGAACCTCCTCCAAGACCAAAGAGATGTTCACCTTATGGAATACAAGTTGATCCACCACATCCCATGTGGAAAATTCCTCCAGGATTGCTGGTTCTTTGCTTCTTTCCAGGACACCATTGGGTTGGTGCCCAGAGCAAACAACAATACAAGGTCCAGCCTCAGGTTGGAGTGATTCCCATCAGCCTGGATGATATCTCCAGCCTTGGGAATGCCCAAGCCTGGCTGGTGACACACCAAGCCACATGGCTGTCCTTGTCAAAGCCCTTCCCAGCAGTCCACATTCCCAGGAGAGCTTCCACCACCCAACCACTCACTGAAGGTCTTCATACCTCAGTTATTGGATTAAGGTCCCTCAAAAGCCACCAGGCAGCGATGGACACAGTGGCTTAGTCCCTCCACCGTCACAGCAAACTGCTTCCAGCCCTCTGCTCCCAACATTCCATGCGAGGTGAGATGAATCCCAGAACCCCTGAGCTTGGAAAAGACCTCCAAGACCATGGAGTCCAACCTGTGATCCATCCCCACCATGTCAGAGCAGAGCACTGAGTGCCACATCCAATCATTGCTTGGACACCTCCATGGATGGTGACTCCACTGCTTCCCTGGGAAGTCCATTCCAATGCTGTAACAACATTTTCCATGAAGAAATTCCTTTCGCTGTCCAACCTGGAATGAAGAAGGTCCCAGGCTCCTTCATGGGGAGAGGTGGGGGCGAAACGTGCGTGGTCGGATCATCATCACCACCTTCCTCAGGGAGTAGTAGTCTGTGTCCTTCCAGGAGTACCACACGATCCCATCCGGCCCCAGCATCCGGCGGTTTTTGATGGAATACCGTCCACCCTGTGAAGCAGAGAAGGATAATCAGCTTTGGGAAGCTTCACCTGGATGGGAACATTGGGAAAACCCAATGCTGGAGTAAAATGTTCCATGCTGATATGGAGGAAATGGCACATAAAGCCCTAAATATTCCATACTGTTCCAGTGAAGCTGCATCCAAACATCTCAGGGTGCTGAGTCACCCATTCCAGGAGTTTCCACTATGTCATCCCAACCCTCAGCATGCAGAGGTGTCTCAATCCTCATGTGTGATCCCTGGCACTGGAAAAGTTGGATCATCTTGGTGTCCAGGGAGCATTTTGATCCTTCCCTGGAGAGCAGAGGTTGGTCAAGCCAGGAAGGAATGTTCTTCTTCCAGGGAACAAGGGATAGGATGAGGGGGAATGGCCTCAGGCTGCACCAGGAGAGGTTCAGGTTGGATATTGGGAACAATTCCCCCTGGAAAGGGCTATCCAACCATGGCACAGCTGCCCAGGGTAGGGGTGGAGACCCCATTCCTGGTGGGATTTAAAGCCCAATATGTGACACTTGAGGACACGGTCACTGGTGACCTTGGAATGTTTGGACTCGACCTCAAAGGGCTTTCCCAACCTTAACAATCCCATGATTCCATGCTGTGAGGACCCACATCCTCTTCCCATCCTTGTCCCTCATCTCCTAACACCTCCAACCTCACCATTCCCACCTTACCTTGTAGTAGACCCCGTTGAGGTTGGAGAAGAAGCACTGGTGGTACCACCAGCCTCCATGGGAGATCTCAGCACAGATATTCCCCGAATCAGGAGTGCTGAAGCTCCTCTTGTTGTGGTACCAGGCAAAGGAATCCTCCACGGTCCCACTGAACCCATCCACGTGCAACCGGTAGTCGTTGGCCTCATCCTCAATGCTGCAAACAACACGGGTGGGAATGGCTCGTGGGAAGGGTTGGAGGCTCCTTTCCAACCTGGATATCCAACCTGGATACTGTGGACACCTAGCAGCCATCTAGACCAACCTCCCTGCGGTGACTCAGCACCTCCAAAGGCCAAGGATGAGATGTTTCTCCTGTCAGTGGGATGTGTGTGGTGTGCTGGTGACTCAGAGAACGTGTTATGGGGATGAACTGGGAAGAACATGACTTGGAAGCCACCACAAAGGAATGTAGGGGCTTGGAAAGAGTTCCTTTCATTATCCATGATGTCTCATCTCCACCTAATGAGTGGAGGAGGATCCTGCTCCTCACTGAGGCTCAGATAATCAGTGGCATCATGGAATGGTTTGGGTTGGAAGAGACCTTAAAGCTCATCCCATCCCACTCCCTACCATGGGCTGGGACCCCTCCCACCAGCCCAGGTGGCTCCAAGCCCCATCCAACCTGGGCTGGAACACTCCCAGGGATGGAGCAGCCACAGCTGCCCTGGGCAACCTGTGCCAGTGCTTCACCATCCTCACAGGGAGAAGTTCTGGATGCCCTAAGGAGGTTGTGGATGCTGAAGGGAAGTTGTGGTTGCCCCAACAAGGTTGTGGATGCCCCAGGGTGGCTGTGGGTGCCCCAAGGAGGTTGCGGTTGCCCCAGGAAGGTAGTGGAACCCCCGGGAGGTCGTGGTTGCCCCAAGAAAGTTGTGGATGCCCCAAGGAGGTTGTGGTTGCCCCAAGGAGGTTGTGGTTGCCCCAAGAAAGCTGTGGACAGCCCAACCCTGTCCATGTTCATTCCAGGAGGGAAAAAGCCGCAATAACCTGGTCTAGTGGGAGGTGTCCCTGCCCAGGGCAGGGAGTTGGGACTAGATGATCTTCAAGGTTCATTCCAATCCCTTAACATACTATGAGACTATGATACATCTCCTTCCCCCTGAGTGAGTGTTGACCACGGCCAAAAAACACTGCACATTCCCTAGGCTTCAAATTTGGGATCAAACCCAGATGGGGAGGAAAGGAGAGACAACCTGGGCTTAATCTGAAAACCTCTGTCAGAGTCATGCTGACCTCAAGAGGCCTCCCAAGCCTGAGTGTCTCCCAACATTGCCTCCACGAGAAGCCGAGGAGGTGCCAAGTCCTACCTGAAGACCTGATAGAAGGCATGTTTGTGTTTGTTGTTCCAGTCCTCCAGGTCAATGCGCAGGGAATAGTCCCCTTGGTTGGTCATCTTGTGGATGTTCTCATTGCCCAACCAGAACTCTCCATTGAGGTCCCCAAACCCTTCCTTGTACTCGTTCCAGGTCCGGTTGAAGTCAACGGAGCCATCCTGACGCCTCTGGATGACTGTCCAGCCTCCACCTGCCAGGAGAGAATGGAAAGGGAGAGTCTCCAGGGGGTTCCAGATAGACCTCTTAGGGTGTCACCTCTGAAGATCTGTCTGCAGCTCAGTGAGGGTGTGGGACCCACATCCCTGGGAGTGCTCCAGGCCAGGTTGGATGGGATTTGGTGTCCCTGCCCAGGGCTGTGGAACTGGATGAGCTTTAAGGTCCTTTCCAACCCAAACCTTTCTGTGTCCCTATGGTTATACAATGACTGGTTTGAACTAGAGCCATAGAACATGGAATATCCTGAGCTGGAAGGGACCCACAAGGATCATCCAGTCCAACCTCTGGCCCTGCACAGGACACCCCAACAATCCCATTATGTGCCTGAGAGCATTGTCCAAACACTCTGTCAGATTTGGGGCTGTGACCACTGCCCTGGGGAGCTGTCCCAGTGCCCAAACACCCTCTGGGGGAAGAACCTTCTCCCAGTACCCAACCTAACCCCGTCCCAGTGCCCAAACACCCTCTGAGGGAAGAACCACCTCAGACACAACTCTCAGACTGGACAAATGCCACCCAGAGCTGAGCTGGAAGCCGCCCTAGGTGGCTCCTGCAGTACCTTCAGTGTCCATCTCACACAGGACCTCGATGGGCATGCCCCTGACCGAGGGCATGATGCTGTAGACCCCGGAGCGCCGCAGCCCATTGTAGTAGACGGAGGCACAGTCAATGGGGCAGTTCCTGGCGTGTTTCATCTCTGAGGGACAGCAGAGAGACGTGGTTAGAGCAAAGGGTGGAGAGAGGAGCCCAAACCACCACAGGTTCCATAAAATATCAGGGAAGTAGTCCTGGAGTCAGGGATTTGGTGTTGGAATGGGGAATATAGGTAAATAAAGAGCCTCCATGTCACACCTTGAATGGATGGTTTGTACAGAGCGCTCCAGAGCCTCAAGGGGCTCCAGAAGTGATCTAGAGGGACTTGGGACAAGGCCTGGAGGGACAGGACACAGGGAATGGCTTCCCACTGCCAGAGGGCAGGGAGAGATGGAATACTGGGAAGGAATTCTTGGCTGTGAGGGTGGTGAGGGGCTAGGGTGGAATTCCCAGAGCAGCTGTGGCTGCTCCATCCCTGGGAGTGTTCCAGGCCAGGTTGTATGGGGCTTGAAGCCACCTGGGCTGGTGGGAGATGTTCCTGTGTGGGACTAGGTGAGCTTTAAGGTTCTTCCAACCCAAACCATTCCATGACTCTATGATTCTTCTGGATCTGGACACCTTGTTAGCAACGAGGTTCATTAGCCCAGGCTGAGGAAGACTTTCTTCAGCTGAACCACTTTTTCATGGCCACACAGACAGTTTTCCAGACTTAAACAGCTCCTATCCCACACCAGGAGGTTTGACACATTGACAAGGTTCTGGTTCTCCACCAGAGATCAGTGTAGACAATACCAGGCTGTGGGTTTTGTCTAACGAGGAAAATGTATTAAAGTGACCCTGGAGAATATCAGGATGGTTTTAACCTGCCACCACCCATCCAGACATCAGGTAGGAGGTCTCAGTGAGTCCTTCTGGAGGGCATCTCATCTTGGGTTCCAGGGGAAGAAGAGCTGCTCTCTCTGTCTCCATCCATCAGCTCCCCAAGGGGCTCTGAGCTCCCTGCCCAGAGTTGCATGGGGACACCTGAGAGGCCCTGGTGGCTCTCAGCTCTCCTCCGTGTCCTCTCCTCTGTCTTCCAGGCTGATGTCCTGGATGCTCTGGAGTATTTTGGGTGCTACCTGAACTTACAAGACCTTACTCATAGGGCTGAATCGCTCTTGGTCCATGACCTGTTTAGGCCCTTCAATATCCAGCTCAGGAGGGGACACAACTTGTGGACACACAACATGGAGTGTCTTCATCTGGGGGCTGAGCATTCCTGGTGGGATGAATAAACGTTCCTCGTGGGATGGATGAGCTTCCTTGGTGGGATGGATGATCCTTCCTGGTGGGACAAATGAGCCTTCCTGGTGGGATGAATGAGCTTCCCTTGTGGGATGGATGAGCCTCCCTGGTGGGATGTGTCCCACCATCAGAGAGAAAGGCAAGAAGGCAGCTCCCATGAGCATCTCCACTTCATTTTAGACCCACAGCCAGAACAACCTGAAGCACCCCATGGCCTGAACTCCAAACTCGGACCACTGGGAGAACCAGGAGCCTGAGGGAGGCAGAAGAGCTGCACCAACCCAGGCTGGAATTTTCTGGGGTGGAGAAATCACCATCACATCATCAAGGTGAATCCAGGGGGAGAAGTCACCATCACATCATCCAGGTGAATCTGACACTGCCTTGGGTGTAGACATCAACTCCGAGGTCCTGGGACACCCAGAATGTTCCTTGCTCATGGCTTAGTGACACCTGGAAGCAGCTCTCAAGCCGAGCTCCTTGTCCTACCTCCACCCCTACGTGGACAGCCAGAGGAGCTTTAAATGAGCACAATGGAAGAGGCTTAACGAGGAGGCTCAGGGGAGGTGTTAATAGGACTTTCTCCACCTCCTCCCCCAGACGTCACCAGCTCAGATCAGATCAAGGTTGGTAGGTGAAAACCATTAGGAGTTCAACTGGATGTGACACCTGAGTCATCCCAGCCAAGCTGCTCCACATAGAGAGGACAGGCATGGAATCTCCACGAGGCATGGAACCTCCTGAGCTGGAAGGGACCCACAAGGATCATCCAGTCCAACTCCAGGCCCTGCACAGGACACCCCAATGATGCCATCATGTGCTTGAGAGCTTTGTCCAAACACTCCTTGAGCCCTTGGGGCTGTGACTATTGCCCTGGGGAGCTGCCCCAGTGCCCAGACTCTCTCTGGGCAAAGAACCTTCTCCCAACACCCAACCTGAACCTGTTCCAGAGCCCAAACACCCTCTGGGAGAAGAACCTTCTCCTGATATCCAACCTAAAACCTCCCCTGGAACAGCTCCATAAAGTCCCTCATGGAAAATAAGTCCCTCATAAAACATAAATCCTTCATAAAAGTTAAGTCCCTCAACCAAAGTCTTGCAGATGGCTGAGGAGAAACATCACTTCATCCTTCTCTAGGGCTTCTCCTGGACAACTGCTGTCCTGTTTGGAGGTGGGATTTGGGGCATGGGCATCAACTGGTATGTCTAATCTTGTAATCTCAAAGGCCACAGACCCAGAGACTCTAGCGGGTTGACCAAACCAACCCAATTTCCCTTCCAGCACCTCAAGGTTGAGCTCAACAGGTCCTGGTCAATGTTAATGGGATTTCAAGCAGTTTTCCCACATACATGTCCTTCACTCTCCTCTCCAGAGAGGGTGTAAGGGTGGAGCATCCTCTCCCAGCATCTTCCATCACCTGGGAAGGTGGTGAGTCTCAGCATCTCACACAATCCATGGAGAGGGAAAAGACAGGATCCTTCTCCTAGACACCACGGGAGCCATCCCAGAGGTCTCCATTGACCTAAGGAGCCCTCCTGGCTGCCTTGGCTCCCTCCACCATGGCAGTCATCCCAGACGTGTCCGTTGCTCTGAGGATGCCTTGGAAGGGCAGGTTGGGAGAGATCAGACTTCTGGGCAATGCAAATGGGACTTCGAGCAGTTTTCCCCACATCCATTTCCTTCATCCCAGAATCACTGAGGTTGAAAAAGACCTCTGAGATCATCAAGTCCAACCTGTGAATGATCTCCACGTTGTTAGCTAGACCAGAGCACTGAGTGCCACGTCCAGTTGTTCCTTGGACACCTCCAGGGATGGTGACTCCACCCCCTCCCTGGACAGCCCCTTCCAATGCTTAACAACCATTTCCATGGAGAAACTCCTCCTGATGTCCAACCTGAACCTCTGCTGGAGGAACATGAGGCTGTTTCCTCTCACCCTATCACACCTGGGAGCAGATCCCAACACCCACCTGGCTGAACCTCCTGCCAGGGACTTGGAGAGAGCAGAAGGTTCCTCTAAGCCTCTTTTTCTCCCAGGTGGCCCCAGGATGTGTCCATCACCTGGATGGTGCATCTCCTCCTGCAGCCTCCTCTCAGCAGGGATTTCAAGCAGTTTTCCCTACCCCATTTCCTTCATCTCAGAATCGCTGAGGTTGAAAAAGATGCCTGAGACCATCAAGTACAACCTGTGACCCATCACCACCTTGTCAACTAGACCAGATCACTGAGTGCCATGTCCAGTCATTCCCTGAACTCCTCCAGGGATGGTGACTCCAGCCCTCCTTGGACAGCCCCTTTCAATGTTTAACAACCATTTCCATGGAGAAATTCCTCCTGATGTCCAACCTGAACCTCTGCTGGAGGAACTTGAGGCTGTTTCCTCTCACCCTATCACACTTGAGAGCAGATCCCAACCCCCACCTGGCTGCACCTCCTGTCAGGGAGTTGCAGAGGGCCAGAAGGTTCCTCCCTCTGATCCTCCCTTTCCCCCAGGCTGTGTCCATCACCTGGATGGTGCATCTCCTCCTGCAGCCTGATGTCCGCAGGGCCGAGGCAGGTGGGATTGCGCCAGGCCCAGTCAGTGAGGACGGAGATGTTGTTGATCTGGGCCTGCATGTCGTAGAGCAGAGTGGCCTGGATGTGCTGCAGGGTGCTGGCCTCACTGTACCGCTGCTCCAGGTCCTGCACGCGTTGGCTCAGGCTGTGGTTCCTCCCAGCTGCCTCCTCGTGCTGCAGCAAAAGCAGGAAAAATGGGATCAGGGAATTGGCATGGTCAAAGGGTGCTTAGGGATCGGTAGGAAAGGGAGAGAGAGAGAGAGAGGGTAAAGAAGACCTTGCGGGGTGAAGAAAAAGAGAAGGAGAACAGGGATGGTGTCTGCATCTTCATCCTCATCCTGAAGCCTCATGTCAAAACCCTGTGGAGGAGCTATGGGTGGCTTGATATTCCCAGGATTCAGTGAAGGGAGGGAACGGACAGAGCAGGGAGAGTTTATAGGATTCCTCTCCAAATGCTTTCATCATCATCATCATCAAAAGGTTTTGGATGGAAGGGATCACAAAGCTCATCCAGTCCCACCCAGGGACACCTCCCACCAGCCCAGGTTGCTCCAAGCCCTTTCATCCAGAGACTGTTCTACTACATTACTGTGCAAAATAATTGTGATTTGAAAACAAGTCTTCTTTGTCCATGTGCAAAAAGCTCATGAACAAAGCTGCCCCCATCTCCTTTCTCTTTATAAATAAGGTAAGAGTTCATTTAAAGAAATTACTTCATAGCCAAAACCATGCAGGGAGGGAAAAAGATCTGTAATGCCTCATTTGCTTGGTTTTTGACGTCTGTATGTGTGCAGAGAATACTAAGCAGTTTGCAAATTGCTTGTTGTACAGCTCTCCCAGCCTGGATCCATGGCAGAGCTGCTCCAGCCCTTGGAGCATCTCCCTGACCTCCTCTGGACTTGCTTCAGCAGCTCCACATCCTTCCTGTGGTGAGGACTCCACCCTTGGATGATGCTGTGCACAGATCAGGTGTGATACGAAAACTCAACCCTTTCCATGACGCTTTTCCTCCTTGTTTTTAGGAAAATCATCCTTTAATCCAATGAAAAGCGTACACACACCAGCCCGGAGGAGATTCCCACGGCTGATCCCAGGGGATGGACAACCCGAGCCCCGCCGAGGATGTTCCCAGTCTCCTGGGGAACTCTGCGCTCCTTGTTCAGTGCTCCGTGTCCATTAGGTGGCAGAGCAGACCTTCCGCAGCACTCCCAAAAATCACACAGCATCCTGGGAATCCTCCTCCCTCCCTCCCCCGCGCTCCCTCTCGAGTGCCCAGGGATCCCAGATCTTCAGGGAGTGGGGCTGGTTCTCCACCGTGGATCATCTCTTCCTCAGCGTCGCTGCCTCAGGCTCACAGGACGGCCCATGATCCCAGAAATAAATGGGGATGGGATCCATCACCTCCCTGTGCACATCTTCAGGGGAAATCCTGGATTTTTAGGTCTCCATGGAAGCATGAGGCTTCTCAAACATCCCTAGGGACCCCAGGACGTGGCTCTTGACTCATCCCTGCGGTGTTGCTCCTGGAGGGGAGGATTTCCTTCAGCTGGGAGGGGTTGGCATGCCCAGAGGATGTTTTATTCCCTTTCCTGCTGCTCCCAGGGTCTGGATCACTCCTCAATCCCCATTCCCTGCAGGACGCATCCCACCGGGATGTTCCCAGGGGATCACCACTGGGTTATTGCACCATGGGGGCTCTGTAATGCTCCTCCCATCGCTGCTCATCGTGGTTCTTCTGGAATTCCATCACATCCCAAAATCCAGACCAGGGGAATAAGTGGGAAGAGAATATTCCCTGTCAGGGATGCAATGTCTCCAGCTTTTCCATAAATCCTCCTCCACCTGCTCCAGGAGCTGTGGCTGACACAGGTGTCTCCCAGATCCCTTCTCCAGCTCTCCCAGGAATCCCCTGTTCCTTTTTCCCAGGCAATTCCTTCCTCCACAGTTAATACCTTTTCTTTTCCAGCACATCCAGATGTTACTCCCATCCCTGCATCCCTCTGCCCCTGTGGATTTGGAATGGATTTGGTGCCATGAAAATGGAATAGGAGTGGAAAAGCACAGGGAAAGTGGGTCAGGAGGTCCTCTTGCGCCCTAAATTTCACTAGAAGGAAGTAAGTTTGACAGGGATGGAGTCAATCCAACTGATGCCATCCATGTGTCCAAGTTGTGCCAAGAGGAGCTGATCTGAAGGAGCTTGTTGCTCTCCCCTAGACCGAAAAGGGATCCTGAGCCCTGAGATGGATTTGCTTGGACAGACAAGGCCACACTGAGCTCCTGGAGAAATAGGGATGCAAATCCCAGGGAAAAGCAACTGGAGGATGATTTAGGAAGTTGGATTAAAGGAGCAACAGGAATGGAGGTGAAGGAGACCTACCGAGGCAGCAGGGAATATGCAGGGAGGCTCCTGGGAGGTCATGGAATCATGGAATGATTTGGGTGGGAATGACCTTAAAGCTCATCCAGTTCCAACCCTGACACTTCTCACCAGCCCAGGTTGCTCCAAGCCCCATCCAACCTGGCCTGGAACACTTCCAGGGATGAAGATGCCACAGGATGATTCAGTAGCAAAAAAAAATAAATTAGTAAATAGTAGGGAAAAAAAAATGAATTAAGGGAAAGAAATTTCCAGGTGGGTGACAAGGGAGAGAATAAGAACGAGCAGAGGATTTGGCCATTGCTGAGGGGACTGGAAGGGATGTCTGGGATAAGGCCTTGGAGAAGATCCACCCGATCACTGCGGCAGATGAGAGGGTGGTGAGACACTGCCAGAGGGCAGGGATACGTGGGATATTGGGGAGGAATTGTTCCCTGTGAGGGTGGTTTTTCCAGGTGGGTGACAAGGGAGAGAATAAGAACGAGCAGAGGATTTGGCCATTGCTGAGGGGACTGGAAGGGATGTCTGGGATAAGGCCTTGGAGAAGATCCACCCGATCACTGCGGCAGATGAGAGGGTGGTGAGACACTGCCAGAGGGCAGGGATACGTGGGATATTGGGGAGGAATTGTTCCCTGTGAGGGTGGTTAGGTGCTGGAATGCAATTCCCAGAGTAGCTCTGGAGAGGGCCCAACGACACCCACAGAGAAGGACCCTTCAGAGCTCCTCCCTCACCTGCAGCTCGAGAGCTTTGATGCGGTGCCTGTGGTTCCTCAGCTCCTCCTGGAGCTCTGAGATCAGCTCCCTGAGCTCCAGGATCTGCTGCTTGCGCTCCTCATTCTCGTGGAGCCAGTAGGACACCTCGTCCGTGCAGCGGAACATGTCGGGACACCTCTGCTCGTCTCCCTGGGGCAGCGTGGCCACGATCCTGCAGCGCCCATTGGGAAGCACCTGGTTGCTGTACTCTCCACACTGGATCAATCCCGTCCCCTCCTGAGGACCTTCGTGGTCCCTGTATTCCTCAGGCAGGGATTTCTGGAGAGAGGGAGTGCTCAGTGTGGCCATGAGGATAAGGGACATCAATCCCACCCCAACAGAGCTGGTGGTGGGGCAGAACTCCATCAGGATTGTCCCCAAGGGTGACTCAACGTGTCTTGTCATCAAAGGATGGCGGGGAGAGAGGTGGCAGTGCCCAGGGCATAACATCAGGTCTTCTCCTGGGAGATGGAGCTCTGTGGGATCAGAGCGTGAAGAGAGATCCCAGAGGTCCAGCCAAGGTGGTCACTGCAGGTGAAAGACTTGCCTGTCCCCATAGAGCATCTTGACTGGTGTCACCTGGTGGCCACCTAGCTGGGACCTTCTCCAGCAGGAGTTCCTCTGCTCTCCAGGTCAGGTTCCAATCGCTTTGTGGGATGTTTCCCCTCCTGTGGAGCTGCTGGAGGATGTGGAGGTCTGGTTGGGGTTGGTGGCTCCCTCAGGAATGGCTTTCTGCCCACTCAGGACCATATACAGGAAGGAGATGGATCCTCCAGACTGGGCATCTTGCTCCTCTGTCACTCCCTGACATGGGAACCAGAGCAAGGACACAGGTGATGGAGAGGAAGCATGAGCAACCAACCAACTCTCCCACCATCCACAGCTAACTGGCAGGTCCTCCCAACCTTCCCTGGTGTTCCTCAGCCATCCCAAGGGACACAGAGCATGGACTGGGTCCCCTGCAGCCATCGCCAGGGAGACAGAACATGGATTACATCCCCTCAACATTCCCTGTCCCACTCTGGACATCCTCAGGGACACAGGGCATGGACTAGGTCCCTGCAACATTCCCTGTCCCCCTCCAGCCATCCCCAGGGACCCACGGCATGGACTAGGTCTCCTTCAGCCATCCCCAGGGATGCAGAACATGGATTAGGTCCCTGCAACATTCCCTGTCCCACTCCAGACATCCCCAGGGACCCAGGGCATGGATAAGTTCCTCCTCACCTTCCCTATCCCCTCCAGCCATTCCCATGGACACAGGGCATGGATTAGATCTCCTTCAGCCATCCCCAGGGACACAGGGCATGGATTAGGTCCTCCCAACCTTCCCTGTCCCCTTCCAGCAATCCCCAGGGACACAGGGCATGTATTTGGAGCTTTCTCCATGTCCCTATGTATGATTTTTCCTTGGAAGTTGTAGCTATAAGTGTCATTCCCAAGTGACCTGTGGCCACTCCACATGGACCCCAAACCACCAACCCATCCTTGGGCAGGATTAGATCCCCAACCTCTCCCTGGGACAGTCTGGATGGACCCTGATCTTGGTCTAGTTGCTCCACATGGACTCAGATCCAAAGGGAATGGAGGGATAGTGGCTTGGCCACCATCCAGGAGAGCCAAAACATTACTTGGTCCCTGTTATCAATAGAAATCAGGTCCCTCTTGCAGCCAGAGCTGCTCCTAGCCACATCATCATGCCATGGGTCCCATCCCAAGGTTCCTCCCTGTCCCACTCTGGCAGGGACAAGGAATTGGGTGGATGCCACATCCTCCCAGCAGATTCCCAGCTCCACACCTACCTTCAACGCTCCAGCCCTGGCTCCGTGGTGGAGACAGCAAGGAGCAGAGAGCACTGAGTGTCCATGGGGAGCAGAGCCTGATTTCAGGGCCACCAAATGCTTATTCCCACTGATCCTATCACCGGGATATAAATAGTCCCAGGAGAGACACCAGTCCCAGCTGACACAGGGCGGAGAGGGAGGGAGGAGTGTGAGGCCTGGACTGACCTTATCAGCACACGAGGGATTAATCCGGTGCCTTGGCAGGAGGACACAGCTCCTCCTCACCTACAAACCTGCTGGATCACCCTGCGGATGTGCTGTGGGCTCATCCCATCTGCAGGGACTTGCCCCATCCCCAGAATTTGATGAGTGCCCATGGATGGATGTCAGGGCAGGGAAGAGCCAGAGTGGGTTTATTCCCTAGCCCAGAGCTTCCTCATTGCTTTTCCAAAGGAATCATATCCACAGGATTGTTTCATTCCATGTCCTAATCATTCAGGAATGTGAGATGTTAATGGCATATCCTGCAGGAATGGGAGATGAAACCAGAGGTTTCCATATGGGACAAATCCATTGGCTGTGGGGTTTTGTTCCCTTTGTCACTTCCAGGAGATATTCTCAGGCTGATTCCCACAAAGGAGATGCTGAAAGAGCCTCAGATGGTATTCAAAACTTCGGGAAGCACCTGGAGAAGGAATTTTTCAGCTGCATACACCTCCTGGGGTGGTTTGGATTGGTGTTGGACCTCACAGCTCCTCCAACAGCTCTCCCAGATATCCACGTGAGTGTCATTTGTCAGACCTGGTACATCCATGGGCAGGAACCCAGCAAGGCTGGAAGGATCCTGTGGGTCTGGAGGTGACAAAGGGAGTGAGGACACCTGAGCATCCCAACTCTCTGTGCTATGTCTTGTCTTGGCTTCCCCATGGCTGGATCCAGTCTCTCTGGATCTCTCTGGAATTCGAGTTCCAGATCCAGATCCAATCCACCTCAATCCAGTAGGATTATATGGGAAAACTCAAATCCCAGTGGGATCACCAGCCCCAAACCAGCTCTTCTTTGCTTCAACAGCTGCTGGTGGGAGAAACAGTGCTGCAACATCCTGCCTGGAAAATAGTATTGGGATAAAAAATGGGAAGGAGGACCCCGAGATCAGCTCCAAAGCTCTGCCATGGGGGACAGCAAGGGAAGTGCTGGGAGAAGGGACACCACGGGCAGAGGGTGGGGAAATGGGGCTGGTGGGAGCTAGGAAAAAGCCTTTGGAGTAATGATCCAGATGGATGTGAAGACCTTTGAGCTACACCTGCCAATCCCTTCCCACCACCAGCAGAGTTGTTCCTCTGGCCTTGCTGACCCCCCAGGGGGGTCCTGAGCCACCCCATGGGCAGCAGAGAGGCAAGGGATGTGTGGTGGACCCCGAAATGATGGATTGCACCCCCCAAGTGGCTCTTTATGGGGGGATCCAGGAGGGATATCAGGGCAGGGACCAAGGGGAACATCTCCCTGTCCAACCCCAGCCAAGAGCACGATGAGCTAAAGACCATCTGAAGACCTTTATTGCTCATGAGTGGATCGACATTTAACGAGCTTGGCTACAATGAAATCCATTATCCTCCTCTTTCATCAGGACCTACAGCTCTGCTCCCCCTTTCCATGGCCAGAGACAGCGAGGGAAATGAGGAGGAGAAAGAGGAGGAG
>NW_008689564.1:0-586 GCF_000695815.1 Acanthisitta chloris
GCCAGCACCCTCTCGTTAAAACAGACCTAGTTTTCCGCGTTCAGTATTTTCTCGGTGCTGTGTCGTACCGCCAAATATTTAAGAGATCTCTCCTATGCGCGACTGATCAGCACTCCCACCTACACGCATCCCGGCATTACTCTTGAGAAAGAGGAATCAGAACCACACGCAGTCCCCTTCGGAGGGTCTCGCCGGAGTGCCCTGCCCTGCTCTGCTCCCAGCCTCGGCAGGATACTAGCCTCTCGGCGGGTTCCCCTTCCCTCGCGTTTCCCCCTGTCGAGACACCGACACCAAACCCCCGTCCTACCCGGCGCCCCAAAGGGGTCACATCCCTCTGGCATGCACGGAGACGGCAGCGGAAGAATAGGGCGCGCAGAAATCGGGAATTCCCTAAAGCCTGCGTGTCTGCTTGTTTTAATTTCTTCAGAAAAACGATGCAGGGAATATTCACTAAAATATCGAGGGCGTGTAATTTAAACGGTGAAGTTTAGACTGGACTTCGGAGAGATGGGTGATAAAAGCTCACTGGCAAAGCACGGGTGGATCCCGGATAACTAAGCACACGCATTTTCCACGTGCACCCTGT
>NW_008689565.1:0-3690 GCF_000695815.1 Acanthisitta chloris
TCCCCCTTTTTTTCTCCCCCTTTCCCCCTTTTTTTCTCCCTTTCCCCCACTACTCAGGTCTCAGACAGAGAAGTCAAAATTTCTATTTTACAGCAGCTTTCTCCTGGCCTGTGAATCCAAGCAGAACATGTGCAGCTTCACTGCCACCTGTAGCCTCCTTTCCTCGTGTCAGACATTCATCTGGGCCCTGATTTTTGCCTCCCTGATTAAAATTCCTTCCTTCTCCTGCCCTTCCCCTTCTCTCTGGTCCAACCTGTGCTGCCCAAGTGCAGTTTGGCTCAAGCCAACCTGAGCTCTGTGGTTCCCTTGGCAGCTGAGGAAGGACCATCACTGCACACAGACCTGTCCTACTACTCCTACGAGTACGACCCAGACCCTTATGCCGCCGACGCCGACGTGTTCGAGGTGGTGGCAGAGCTGACAACAGCAAACACCTTCAGGGAAGAGGACAGGATCCAGGGAGAGGCGACCACAGCGGAATGGTGAGTCCCAGGCATGGCTCATAAAGCTGGTTTGAGAGTCATGGGTTGTGTTGGGTGTTTGGTTCATCCACAAGAGTGTGGGCAGCAGGTCAAGGGAGGTGATTCTCCCCCTCTGCTCTGGTGAGACCCACCTGGAATACTGCACACAGTTCTGGTGTCCTCAACATGAGAAGGACATGGAACTGTTGGAGCAAGTCCAGAGGAGGCCATAAAGTTGATAAGAGGACTGGAGCATCTGCCCTGTGAGGACAGGCTGAGGGAGTTGGGGCTGTTCAGCCTGGAGAAGAGAAGGTTGTGTGGAGACCTCAGAGTAGTCTATCAATATCTGAAGGAGCTCCAGGGAAGCTGCAGAGGGACTCTTGGTTAGGAGCTGCAGTGATAGGACAAGGAGTAATGGGGAGAAATTTACAGAGGGAAATTTAGATTAGATACTAGGAAGTTTTCCCTGTGAGGGTGGTGAGACCCTGGCACAGGTTGCCCAGGGAGGCTGTGGCTGCCCCAACCCTGGCAATGTTCATTCCAGGTTGGATGAGCCTTGAGCAACCTGCTCTGGTGAGAGGTGTCCCTACCCAGGGCAGGATCATCTCTAAGCTCCATCCCAACCCCTAAAATCCTATGACTCTATGATATGATTCTGTGATTCAGTTCCCCCATTTTTACCCCTGCCTGGCTGCTCTCTTTCCAAGGCATCACTAGGAACAGCCTCTTGCTCTGGCAGCATGTCAAAACCTTTGTGACCTGAGTAGTTCCATCCCCAGCAGGACAACAAGTGACCTGTTAATCTTTTCCCTGCCTGAGCCACGTCTCACAAAGATACGTAACAGGAAAGTGACTTTTCTTCACTGTGTTCTCTTTTCAACAGAAACACATAATTTAAATCAAGAGAAGAGGCTCAGAACCAACTCCTGTATGAGTTTGTTCCTACAGACGACCTGCTGCAGAACAGAAACTGAATGATGACTACTTCCTGCTGCCCTCAGCACTGTAGGCTTTGCTGCCCCGTGGGGCAGATCTGGAGCGCTAAGAGGGACACTCAGTGTTATTCTTCTGTCCATTTTCCTGCCTTCTGTGCATTCTCTTTGGAGCCCTTCCAATGATGGGAGACCAATATGCTGTGCCCTCTAGGTGAGAAAAATAGGGGCTGGAATTCAAACCTATAGAGCATTTCCAAGTGTTTTTCTCTGCTATCAGGATATACTGCAAATGCCATTTCCTAGCTACATTTAGAAGCTAAGTCCAGGCCTTGTGCTTAGCTGAACTGCTGTTGGAGGAAAGATGGCTGAGAAGTTTTTGCTCAAATTATAATAATAAAAATCAGTGTGTTTGGCTAATTATGACATAGCAAGAGGCTAATCACCTTCCCCAGCCCATAAGTCTACTGCACCCACAAAAGAAGTACTTCCTGGTGGCTCCCATGTTCAGGGAAGTGGTTGGGAAGTACATTTTACAAGAGAAAACTGAAATCCACTGCCAGGGCTGAAAGGTTTGATGTCTGCAGGTGTCAGGTGGGAGTCTGACAGCCACAGCAGTGACAGGATGAGGTGGGGGAGTCCTCTTTGTGTTGCACTATGTGTTGGTAAGGGCTGCTTGGAGCCTTCTCAGCCCCTTTCCTCCTTCTAACCCTGCCAGGGAAATGAAGCTGACCAAGGCACAGTCCTTTAAATTCTTGCCTGATTTCACCAACCCCTTTTATTCTGGTTTTTCTGGTCATGGTACTCCCTGCCCAGGCCCTGGGTCTGCTGGGCAGTACCAATCCCTGGTGTCACAGAGTCTGGTTGGGCTCCCCCAGTCTGACCTGCCCCAAGCAACGTGGCAAAGCTAAAAACAAAAGTTTTGTCTTTCCAAAAGTGCAGAAGCCAAGATTTTTGAGTTCCCCTTCCTGCCTGGAGCAGCATTGTTCTCTTTGGAGGAGTTACATGCAATTGCCTCTTGCAAAATAGTGTTAATATTTTCTCTTCCCACTTCTATTGTTACCAGGACTCAGAGCAGGGTGGAAACTCCTTTTGAGGGTGTTTATTGGTGAATGGAAACAGAAAAAAACCAGCCCAGCTCCATTCATTTTTAGGGCTTGTTTACACAGGAACCATGACAAGAATATATCCCAGTATAGACATTCCATTCCAGAATAAAGGTAATTTCCTTCCAGAAAAATGTCCACGTGGGGACAAACCAGGAGCTATCCCAGAGTTTGGGCATATGTAGTTCTCAGTCCTTTTTGTCTGGGGCCAGACACTTGCAGAATGTAGTTGACATGATGAAGTTCTGGGTCTTGGAGTTCCCAGAGATTCCAGAACTGCTTTTTTGGCAAGTTTGCCTTCCTTCATGGCTGCTCTGAGCTCTCCTTGCAGGGTCTTGACGTGGCTGTTGCCCCCTGCACCCACTGCTGAGGGTTTTGCCACGTGTCCTCGGTGTGCAGGAGCAGACAGAGCCCTCACCATGTCCACACACAGCACAGTGGAAGCACTGGCAGCTGCATTCCTAGCTGAGTCCACTCAGAGAAACTAAATTCCATCTCCTGCAAGCAACTGGCCTGGCAAACAGTGGCTATTGTGTACACACACAGGACTGAGTCAATATTTATCCCCTGGGTAAATAACAGACCTGGTGTGAGCTGCAACAAGACTTTTTTTTTTTTTTGTCCTTTTCTAAATATCAAAGCTGCACGATGCAAAGTCTGCTGTTTGCTGCTCCAGGTCTCAGCTCTTTGGTGCTGGGAGTGTGGGACAGTGAGACATTGACTCACCCTCGTGATGTCTGTCTGACTGACCCCCAGGAGATGGGACCTGTGTTGTGGATTCTTCACTCTCCTGTCCTCAGGCTCTTTCTGGCTTTACTTTCCTGGTCTCATCCATTGTATATCTTTGTATATCCATTGAATCCAGTGTTCCAAGCCAGGCTGGATAAAGCCTTGAGCAACCTGCTCTGGTGGGAGGTGTCCCTGCCCAGGGCAGGGGGTTGGGGCTGGATGATCCCTAAACTCCATTCCAACCCCTAAAATTATGATCTTTGAATGCTTCTGGAGAGATATTTGAAGTTATTTTATGTTGCTTGGTCCTCTCATAGATCCATGGGCAGTGAGACATCTCTGCTAAGGGTGGGGAGTTTCAGCCAAGCATTAAACCTGACTTTCTTCACTTTCCTCAGGCTCTGGTGCATGTAATGTACTAATTCCAGATGCAGACATCTCCCTGTTGCTGCCAGGTAAATA
>NW_008689565.1:3714-4839 GCF_000695815.1 Acanthisitta chloris
GGGCCTTGTTCTCAGGGGTCTCTGTGTGCCAGTGCACTCATTGCTTGCAGCAGAGGAGGTCTGCTTCTGTTTTAGAACTCTGAGTAAAGCCAGAGAGACCTGGACCCTGAGAAGGCAAAGGCAGAGCAGCCTCAGTGTCCTTAGAGATGGACAGAGCAGGACAGTGTGTGGGAGGTGATGTGACAGGAATTCTGGATCCTGACTTTACCTTTGGTGCTTCTTGACAGCTTTGGCACTTTCAGGGAAAGCACTAGTCCATCTGCTCTCAGCAGCCTCTGCCTCCCCCCACTCCTGCCACACCAAAGCAGCTCCTCTTTGTAGTTAAAAACCCAGTACTTTTATCTAAGGAATTGCATAAAGGATCCTGGAGTTACTCCTTTTTGGTGCCTTTCCCCCATCACAGGAGTAAAGGTCTTTGCTCCCTTCTCCACCCCAGCTGATGGTCCCTCTGGCCAGAACTTTCCCCTGTCCCACAAAAAAAAAATCCTACATTTTTCCTCCATTCTTCCACATCCTCCTTGAAATACAGAAAGCCTTTAGGACAGGGTCCCTGAGAACCTCTGGACACAGCACAGCAGTCCCAGACTCAGTGCTGTTCCTAGTTCCGACCTGAGGCTGAGCACACTCTTGTCCCTGAGAGCACAAGGACATCTCAGCACTGAGGGCTCAGGCTCCCACTCTGCAGATCAGCCAGTGATATTTTGGAGAGAATCATCCATTTTCTCTCTCTTTTCACCAAGGAAAAGACCAACTGAGTGCTGGGAAGCCACAGCCAGCAAGACCAGCAGCTGCTGCTGCCTTGGCTTGGATCTGGCTTAGAGATTTTTGCCTCCCTCTGGCAGAGATACTTTACCTTTCCTTTTCCTCATGGTCCCTCACTGCAAAAGGAGAAAAGTGCCCATGGGTTTGTAAGGCACAGGAATTGCTTCTCCCACTGAGTTCCAGTACTGAACAGCTCCAGCAGAGCTAGTTACCAGTGAGTGATGCTTGCAACCCTGGCAAGGAAGTGAATATTTATATATTTGTAACTGTACATTATGCAGAGTAATCATTACCGTGGTATTTATTTTAAAGCAATAGTTCCCTTGTTCTTTCTTGTCCTAGTGTTTTGGTCTTGCCTCTTTC
>NW_008689565.1:4886-5955 GCF_000695815.1 Acanthisitta chloris
CAAATACCAGCAGAACGTTCAGCTTGCTTGAAGAACATCACTGCCACACCAGCACTTGCTTTGCTGCCCTCACCTGCTGCCAAGGAATGCACAATAACCTGGTTTTTCACTCTTGGGAATAGAGCATCTGTTTAGGAAACCTCAGCTTGGGTTGGGTTTGGGGGTTGTTTAGTCCTTGCTGTGTCTGAGTGCCCACAGCCCTGCCCTGCCCCAGGGGCACGCAAGGCTCTGCCTTTTCCCCTGCTCTTTGCCCCCACACCAACAGTTCTCTGAGCATTTCTGTGTTGTTCACACAAAGCTTAGCAAGTCTGAGTCCAGAAAAGTGTTTGGTTTAGATTCTGAGAAATATTTTATTAAAAACTGGTTTTAAGACAATCTCGGCTGATGGTTCTGATTCACACTCTAAGCTGTCAAGTCTGTACTGGTAAAACTAAGCAATTCAGGAGCTCTTAGGAGGTTTTGTTGCTCACTTTTTGCCCTGGTTGTGCCTGAGAGCTGAGCTGGTTGCAGTTAGTTAAGTTTGGAACAGGTTCCAATAAGCAACAGGCCTGGACAGCTCTGGCATCAGGGACAGCTTTGCTTGTGGGGACATTCCACAAGTGTGGAAGGTTAGAGTGAGGGTTTGCTCAGTTCCTACTGTAATATTTCCCTTCAAATGATATCACTTTTTTGAAAAATCCATTAATAAAACAATGATGGATACCAAGGTCACTTGCAAACCCAGGGATGAGTGAATGGGATTCTTACACTTGTTACCAATGGGCAGACATTTAAGACATTGCTTAAAAATCAAGCCAAGGTCTTTGCTACAAGAGCTCTACCCTCTCTTGACAGACTGTTTTGATTTAGGAGAGATCTTTTGAAGCATTTAGAAATCTGAGTTTGCAATGCCTGTTCTCTTTCAGTTTTAGGTGAAGGTGTAAGGACAGTGGGCAAGTCAGGAGCAGAAGGAGAAGGCAGATAGCAATCAGCTGGCAAGATTAGGAAAACCAGACCCAAGTGCATCAGTAAGAGCATCCCTGGTGATATGTGACCAGCAGGAACAGATTATGTTCAGCACTCAGCGTCG
>NW_008689565.1:5976-15873 GCF_000695815.1 Acanthisitta chloris
TCAGTCTTAGCTATGCAGACAGGAGAAAGGACTTGGCTCCTGGGAAATACAACTCACTGCTCTGGGTGAAGCTTGTGGAATTCCAGTGTTGTCTTCATCTTATCCCCACTGCAGGCTGGGAGTGCCCTGGGAGCAGTGAGCTGGGCTGGAGCCTTACACCAGTGAGTGTTTGGAACGAGGGAGTGTTTCCTTGGAGGTCTTTAGGGACGTGGTGGTTTGTTTTCTGTCACTGAAGAACGTCCTCCTCACCTTATCCCGAAAATCTTCAGAAACATAGTAGTAGATGAAGGGATCAGCACAGCTGTTGAAGGTGCTGATGGCCAAGCTCACCATGTAGCTGATGTACAGCTTGCCATGCAGCCTGGAGCAGAAACTGGAGTAGTGAACCAGCAGGAGAACATTGCTGGGTGTGTAGAAGGCCACGAGAGTGACCACCACGAGCACCGTGAGCTTCACAGAGTGGGAATATTTCTTCCCACTGGGCAGGAGCACGCGCAGCACGGAGCAGTAGCTGAACAGCATCAGCAGCAGCGGCAGGAGGAAGGCACAGACGATCAGGCACACGAAGTAGTAGAAGTAATACCCATCATCGTCGTGCCTGGGGAGCACATCGTGGCACAGCACGAGCTCTGCTCCCCACAGGGGGTGTGACTGCTGCTGCAGGCTCAGGGGCAGCGTCAGGAGGGTGGCACAGAGCCAGATGGCAGCGCAGGCACACGCGGCCAAGGTGGGAGTGCGGAAGGTACGGGAGAAGAAGGGATGAACCACGGCCAGGTACCTGTCCAGGCTGATGCAGGTGAGCAGCAGCACTGAGCAGTACATGTTGCCGTAGAAGAAAGCTGTGCTGAGGCGGCACAGCCCTTCCCCAAAGAGCCAGTGGTTGCCCAGGAAGTAGTAGATGATCTTGAAGGGCAGCACCAAAATGAGCAGCAGGTCTGCTGCTGCCAGGTTCATCAGGAAGACAGTGGAGGTGAGTTTCTCAGCCCTGGTGGCCAGGACCCACAGGGCCAGCCCGTTGGAGGGCAGCCCCAGCAGGAAGACCAGGCTGTAGAGGCAGGGGATGAGGCGCACGGTGATGGCACTGCCCAGCTGGGAGCGAGTGGCCTCGTGGACCAGCAGGTAAGTGATGTTGTCTACGGTTGCCTTTTCCCCAGGGATGGCTCGGGGACACAGGGTGATCTCTGGGGTCGTTGCCTGCTCGGTGGTGCTGTTCTGGGAGTAATCTGGGAGAGGAAGGTGGTGTTAGTCACCTCTGCAGAGCAGGCAGCTCACCCAAAGAGCTGCTGTGCCTGCTCTGCTGGGCTCCCTGGAAGTGGGGACACTCTGGAAATGCTGTTTGTCTGGCAGAATTAGGTGTGCAGGAGTTACCCTCAGCAACCTCCCTGAGAACATCCCCAGTTCCTTTGCCTCAGGGTTTCCCACAGCTCACAAACGTCTCTGATGTTGTCCAGCTATCAGCAGGCCTGGAAAGCCAGAGAGCAATTCCTCTGCCCAGTTTCCACAGGAATCCCAAGGTCTGGAGTCACTCCAGGGTAAAGTCATGGCTGTGGGAGTCGAACTTTTAGCTAAAGATTTGGCTTTCAGGTGCTCACTGTTTCACTGCTCCTCTACTTTCTAGTTTCTCCCACCCCAGCTTCTTTCTCTGCTCTTTCCCCTCTATCACCTCCTGCTTCAACCAGAGCCTGCAGGGAGCTCAATCCTAGAATCCTAGAATCAACCAGGTTGGAAGAGACCTCAAGGATCATTGAGTCCAACCCTATTGTGGTCACTAGACCATGGCACTAAGTGCCACATCCAGTCTCAGCTTGAAAACCTCCAGGGATGGTGAATCTACCACCTCCCTGGGCAGCACATCAGGGTGTGCTCTCATGAGAGCTCATTAAAGATGAGTTTCCAGGGATCCTATCAAGGTACCAAATCTCCAGCACTTTAACAAGCAGCAACTTTTCACCCAAAGCCACCCACTCACCGTCGTAGTCCGGAGAGCCCAGGCAGAGTGCCCAGAAGGCACAGCAGAGCAGGAGTCTGTGTGACAGCCACCAGCTCCCGAGGGTCTCCATCCCAGGGCAGGATCCAGGGCCACTCTGCTGTGCCAGAGCTGTGGGAACAGCAGCATCAGTGACTCTGCTTACGCATTTCCTTCTCTTGGTCCTTAACTCACGGAAGCAAGAGGCTTATCCCGGGAAGGATGAGGACTGTGGGGGCTGTGACAGCCTGTGCTGCCCAAGGACTGAGCTCCAGCATCAGATGTGAGACTGGGAGGGGAAGATGTGTCCAGACCCAACGTGTGTCAGGGCTGTGCTTTGTCGTCAGAGCTAGACCATGGCTCAAGTGACTCATTTGGATCTCCTTCTTGCTCCAGAATATCCCTGGAAATAACAAATGTGGTCAGCTTTGACGCAGTTTGGGTGTAAACTAAACCCATGCAGCTCTGCCCATGGGAATGTCAAATGTCCTTCCAGCACAGGGACCTGAGTGGCTCTGTGGGAGAGCTGAGGTCTTTTCCCACAGGCTGATTCACAGACTCTTACAAATGGGAAGTTATCATCCCAGACACCAGAGCTGCAGGTCAGACAGACCTCCCCAGCTCCCAGGGATCACTCAGGGCTCCTGCAGCCTCATGTTCTGGCAACTGAAGGTTTTTAGTGTCAGCCTTGCAGCCTCCAGGTCAGGCTGGGCCTCCTGAATCTATTCCTTCTGCCCCTGCTCCCTGGGGACAAAGCTCCTGCACCTTCTTGATTTTACTGCAGAGGATGATGACAAGTCCTCTGGGTTGGAGCTATTTGCACTTTAAAGAACCAGCCAAGCACCAAGGGTAAGTGGCAAAGTGAGGGGCACATTGTGTTTCCTCTGATAAACCACCCTGAGCAGGGAGAGCAGCTCCATCCCGCAGGAAAGGGGCCTGGGAAGGGCAGGCAGGAAGTCTCTGCTGGTGGGTAGATAATGGTGAGCTGCAGTCACTGCTGCCCCAGAGCAGCTGTGTGTTCCCAGAGCTGTGCAGTCCCATCCAGGAGGGCTGAGCACTCTGCTAACAGCTCGGAGCAGCACGTGCTGCTGCCATGGACCTGCTGCTTGTACTGAGAGGACAACTCAGACAGTGCTGCAGGAGGGACTGGCAGATGTTACCTGAGCCTCTAAGATCCTTTGCTGCTTGGTCCCCAATTCTCCAACCCTTTGAGCAAGTCCTTTCTGTGCTCTGCCCTGCACAACATCCCTGGGAAGCTCCTGAATCCTCTCCCACGGTCTGTTTGGGGTCCCAGCATGGCCTGTTGGCCATCAGGTGGGTAGGGCAGTGGGACAGTGTGCTGTGACTGGAGAGGTGCTGGAATTTAGGCTCTGCAGTCCCTGCCTGGCTCTGCAGGGGAATCAGGACAGGAGCTGGAGCCCAGGCAGTAGGAACTGTAAATTTGGTTTGGCAACCCGAGGAGCAGCTCGTTTCTTTCTCCTCAGCTTATGAATGGTCTCTTCTGTGAAGGTTGCAAATCTGAGCCTGGCTGCTGTGTGATGGGATTCTTCTATTCCAAGGAGAAAATGATCCTATTTCCTTTGCTTTCACCATATTCCCACATCCTTGTGCCGAGCGTGTCGAGAGGTGGAGTTCCACTGGCAGGGACAGGGAAGATGCAATGTTAGATGTTTTCCTTTTGTGATTCTCTCAGGATTTATGAACCATTACAGAATGACTCATGTGGCCACATATTTTCCATGCCTCAGCCAGGATCCTTTCCATGCTCTGTATGCAAAAAATTAGCCCTAATCAGGTTCAGATAGTGTGCAAATCACAGTGCTGCTTCCTATGGGCAGGTCTCTGGAGCAGAGCAGAGAGGGGTTACTCATGGCTGTAGCCTTCATTTTTCAGATGCTGTGTGATCTTTAGTGACTGCTTCAGATGCAGAACAGCTTGCTTGAAAATTCTCTTGCCAGAGGTTTGTCATGCCTTATTAACATCTCTTTAAGTCGTGTGATCCTTGCCCTGTGGGGCAACAATTTGGTTTGAAAGTAATTCATTGTGCAATAGATCATCCCCTGGGAGCAGGGGGCTCTTTTATTCCATGGCTCTGAACCCAAAAGATGTAATGCTGGAAAACAGGCTGGGGATTTTTCAGGCTCAGAGGGAGGGTATGAACACCACCTGGCCTGTCCCATACATCTGTAAGGTTTGGAAGAGCAAACCGTGGTAGGCAAATGATGGAGTTTGCTGCTGCTGCTCTGCTCCAGCAGCTCCAGAGAGTTCCTGAGTGTGGGGACAGAGCTCTCAGGGCAGCTGATAACTGCCCCAGGCTGAGCTTTGTGTATCACACCCCTGTGTCAGGTCTCTGCCATCACCCTGACACTCCCCACAGCTCCAGGGAAATCTCCCTGCCTCTCTCCGCTGCTCGTCCCACAGCTCTCCTGTTCCACTGGGATCCCACCCAATCTTTTCCCTTGGTTATTCCACACATCCTCCTCACCACGTGTCAGCCTTGGCTGCTCTAACACTTCTGAGACAGAGTTTTTTTCAGAACTCCTCTTCTGCTTGCTTGCAGTTTTCACTTCCCAGTGTAAAAGTCCACATGAAGCCATTTTCCAGGAATATTTCCAGGTTCTTAGCATCACTGCAACTCACTGGATGTTCTGGAATAGCTTTTCTCAGCAAGATAACGACACTGAGGTGGGGACTATGTTGCCTGGCACAGCCACCACCATCCCTTTTCAGCACCAGGTCTCCAATGAACCTCTTTGGATTCATCCTTTAGCACAGGTTTGGTTTGGAATTGCTAGACTTGAGTCTTTCAGTTGGATGGGTGGGAGGTTGAGCAACCTTAGGTTTGATTAAGGTTGAGTGAGTTAGTTCTAAGCCAGAGAAATGGTTAAGTTGGCAGGAAATGGCAACTCCTGTTTGCACATACAGTTCTAGCTCCTCTCACTGGGTCAACTTCTCTCCCTGTGACATGGAAACAGGTCTGAAAAAGTCCTGAAGTGTTAAATACTGAACTCAGGGAGTCCTTTTAGCAATCCTGAATTTAATGGAGAAAACCATTTATTCTTATTCCATCCTGCAAACCTGAAGGATATTTTGAAGCTGTTTGTGATGGCCAAAGCTCAGTGCTGATCCCCAACTGCTCTTGGGTGATGTCACAGCTGGTTGTCCCTCCCCTTGGGCAGCCTCGTTGGGAGAAGTCCAAGAAGACTTGAGTAAAGTGGATTATGTCTCCTGAGACACAACTACCATCATCTTAATCAAGTTATCCCGTGCAATTTATGCATCTGAGGATTGTTCTTTGGGGGAACAACAGTTTGTCTCCCTGTGAGCAAACAAGAGGCTGCACAGAGAGCAGAGCTGCTCTTTGTTATGGCAACGGAAGTGTTGGGGATGATGTAAAGGAAACTCCTATCAGCTCTGGGTCACATCACTACAGCTTCGTTTGCAGAACCTACTCATTCATTTGTTGTGCAGAGCTCACAGGGAACACACTGAAACATGTTATTACCCAGGAATTTGGGGAGGTTGAGGGGAAGGCAGGGGGAGGGTTCGGTGCATGGCTGCAGTTGTTATTGTTTTAACCTGTAGCAGATGTGTTTGTGGCCTCAGAACTGGGAGCAGTCACTGGTCCTCAGTGTCTGTGGTGCTCAGAGTGAGAGTTCCTGGGGCGGCCAGGCCTGGGCCACACCACACACCTCCCTGGCAAAGGGGCTGCTCAGAGGAACCCAACCTGCAAGGGCACACACTTCATGGGGTGACACAATCATGGGATGTCCTGAGCTGGAAGGGCCCACAAGGAACCTCAGTTCAACTCCTGTCCCTGCACAGACACCCCAACAATGCATCCTGAGAGCATTGGGCAAACACTCCTGGAGCTCTGTCAGCCTTGGGGCTGTGCCCACTGCTCTGGGGAGCTGTTCAGTGCCCAAACACCTCTGGGGGAAGAACCTTGGCCTGATCTCCAACCTTAACCTCCCCTGGCACAGCTTTTTGCCGTTTCAGTGTTTTCACTTCAAGCCTCTCTCTCTGTGGAGCAACTGTGCCACCCCACGGAGTCCCCACCCCCCTCCAGTCACAGGCCTTGGCTCCAGGAGAGCTTTTGGCAGAGATCCTGTGTGGGATCTCTACCTACTTGCAGGAAACATATTCCCCTTCTCCTTCAGCAAGTGCACTGCTCACCCCCTCACTGAGCAGCTGCTGCCCTGATGGAAACAACCTGCCACAAGCTGCATCAGCACCTCCTGCAGCCTCTCCTGCTTGAAAGAAGCTCCTCCAACTTTTCAACTGCATTTTCTACCATTTGAAGTCCAATTTCAGGCACAAGGCCATCAATTCTAAGGTTTCTCAGAAAGGTTAAATGAACTGAAAAGCAACTGAAACCAGGGCGAGCTGCCGACTTTTAAAATCAATATTTTATTTTACTTGAATGTGCAAATAAATATAAAAAAAACTACATTCAAGGAGCTGGCAAAGCAATTACAAGCCCAAAAGCAAAGATCCTTCAAAAAAATGGAAGAACAAACCCTTGACTCAAGGTCGTGCAGACACACAGCGTCGAGCTGAAACCCTCAGGCACGAACGAGCCCCTGTCAAACCTTCCTGCTGCTCCCTCCACAGCACTGAGAGCCAAGAGCACTGTACAGGGCCAAAGTCTTGCTTAATCTGTTCAGATTATAAATTAAGGTTTACAAAATAAGGATGCTTCAAAATACCTGAAGTACACTTACAATGGGTTGATGGGACAGGATGGTGCCCAGAGGATGTTCCCACCTTGGTACACCTGGAGTCAAATGCAGTTTAAGCCACAAGTTGCAACCTATTTTCTAGTAAACAGTTTTTCTGTTATCATAAAACCATAAAATTTGGCACAGTTGTTCATCTCCACTGGCAGCCAGCAGAGAGGTGAGCAGGACTGAGGTGTGTTTTGGTCTGGAGGCAAAGAGGGGAACTCTGTGCTTTGCACTGGGATTGTTCCCCTGCTCTCCCCCAGCCCTCACAGAGCCACAGAGTTGGTGTTTCTCATCATTTACTGCAACAAGAGCAGAGGAAGAACCTTCAGATCATTTCAGTAACCAAAATCTTTCAGTAACCAAAATTTAGCAGAGACCTAGACAAGAAGAACAAGAGTTCTTGATGAAAAGTCTCTGCTGGCAGTGGTTGTGCAAGTGGCCATGAATACCAGAGTGGCCTCTCTCCTTCCCTCCCACAGATTATTTTGCAAAAAAAAAAAAAAAAAAAGACAAAGAATCAGGACAGTTTTCTATTAAACATACCCCAAAGGCCAATTTTTCTACTGTCAAATGAGACAATTGTGAAACTGAATGTTGTACAGTGGAAATAACCCAGGACAGATCCTACAGGCTGCTCCTTAGGTCTGGCAGAAATTAGAACCAAAAAATCAAAGCCACCAAAAGTATCAGGGTGGGGGGTTACAGCCCCAAAAGGCAGGAAGGAGTTGGAAGCAAAGCTGAAAGGAGGTTGGGGATGCCTCAAGACATTGTTTGTGGACACTGTGCTTGCCCTGGGCCCCTGAGAACCAGGAGAGAAGTCCCAGTGGGGCTGCAGGACAGGCACAACTACATTGCCTTGATTTTTCACTAGATGAAGTCAGACATAGTGTTCTCAGGGAAGGTTTGTTAGGTTTCATGGCAAAAAAAAAAAAAGCTCTGAGAGCAGTCCAGATGGTTCAGTGGAAAAGCTCGTGTACGATGGCCGTGGCTGAATCTCACACTGCCATTAGAGAGTTCCGTGTGTCCCTGCAAATCCAGCGGCTGTGCTGAGCCAGCAGGAACGGGAGAGTCCGTGGGACAGAGCTCAGCTCCCAGCTCGGTGCTGCGGGAGCTCCATCTGCCGATGTGAGAGACACAGGACAGCCCTGGAGCTCAGCCCCTTGGAACGCCGAGCCCAGAGCTGCCCAGCAACATGCAAAATACGCCCCAGAAACCAGACCTCGCAAGGGATATTCCTCCACACACACCCGACGGAAACAGGAAACTGCAGCAGGTCCTCAGTTCCCACAGCAACCCCGTGGGGTCCAGGCAGGGCTGACCAGGGTGGGACTTGTGAATCTCCTCTGCTCAGCACTGCAGCTCAGAGAGTTTCATCCCCTTAGTTCACGCTCCACGAGACTTGGTTGACAGTCAGAGCATTCAGTGCACTGCTCACCCTTGTCTCAGTTTTGGCATGTTCTCACCAGAGCACCAGTAACAGGAACTGTTCAGGTATTGGAGCTGCTCAGCATGGGGCTGCAGAGCTGTGCCAGGTGCTCTCAGCCCCATTGGCACTCCCAGCTTACACCAAAGAGTCCTGCAGGCTCCAAGATGGCATAAATTCAGGAAGATAGGGAATATGAGGCCCTTCCACGTGTCAGTAGCTGCTCGAACACCAGCCCAGCTCCTTCTCTCCAACAAAGCCACCAGTGGAAGTTCACCCCCTCACTGAGCCTTCCAGGACTGGCTGGTCAGCAGTGGCCTAAAGCCAGGAAACTACTAAAGTGTGGCAATGCCAAAAGCTCCCTTCCCATAAAGCTTTGAAAAGTCTCTTCACGATGGCTGGAGGATTACACTGCAAGGAGACAAGTCTATGCCATATGGAAAATACATCATAATCCAAAGTAAAATGCTGTTTGGATAAATATCATTAATACATACATTGCATTCCCACCACTATTCTCAGAGTAAATGTGCTTCACCAGCAACGCCAGGACTTGTCTTGGGCACGTCCCTGCTCAGGGCGAGGCAGGACGGCGGCTGTACTGCACCCTGTATCTGTTCACTGGCACCCCGTGGACATTCACTGTCTCACAGGTGGTTTTACAGGGCACCATCTCCTCGTCCTCATCTCCCATCAGCCAGTCTTGAACCACGTCCACAGCCTCCATGGACACGTTCTCCTCCAGCCACCGATTGTGCCACTCTTCGAACTGCTGGTGGTGCTTCAGCAGCACCATGGGCTGCACCTGGAAGCAGGACAGGAAAGGGTCACTGGGAGGTTTCTGGGGGAGAAGCTGAACCCCTCAGCTCTCTCCAGAGGGCTGAGATGTGCTTGGAACACAACACAAGCAGTGAGACAGGAAACCCATACCTGTGTGCAACGATCCCTATTTCTTAATATTTGCCTCTCCCCGCTAAAATGCACAGCAAAGCAAAAGCTGCTAAGCTAAACCAAATTACAGAGCATTTACCAGCTCTTCTCCATGTTTCATCCAACACAGAGCAGTAACTTCTGGGTGTAGTTTGCAGGAACTCAGCCACAAGACTTCTTAGGGTACCTGTCACATCCTCAACCTCTGCTACTGCCCGAGCTGCAGAGAGAGTAAAAGGAGATGCACCTGCTTGGCTCGGCAGAGAGCTCCTCTCCTGTACATGTAATCCTCTGAGTTCATGATGAACATCATTTTGTGGGTGTTGAGCTTGAAGCGACAGTCCACGTTGCAGGCACTTTCCACCCCGATCAGCCTCTTCCAGGAGCTCTTCACCTCGCTGCGCAGAGCTCTCACCTGCTTGCACTGCCACTTGCGAAACTTCTTCAGGTTTCTGCAACAAAACAGGGATGACAAAGCATGTGTCACTCCTGGTTATCTGCCCTCAGCTGGCAGAGCTCACAGCTCACACAGGAAATTGCTACTTCCACGCGGAGTTTTTCAGACTTTCTTCAGGATCTTCCTTCATACCCTGACAGATATTGGTGACATGGGAACAAAGTAGACCTCAAATCCCTCCCAGGAGAACAGCTGAGGCAGCCTCACTCCATTCTACACAGTTTCATCAACAAACCTCCATGCAGTAAGTCCTAAACTTCTCCCTCAGCACCCTGGCCTGCAGCAGCCCCTCTGGACCCCAAAGGTGAGTGCTTTTCCCTGGGGTTGCTGTCTGGCACATCCCAAAACCACAGCCACACACCCCTCCAGAGGAAGCAGCAGCAGCTGCTGCAGG
>NW_008689565.1:15943-26546 GCF_000695815.1 Acanthisitta chloris
CTCCTTCCACCCCAACATACTGCTCCATGTAGTTAGCCAGGTGCTACACAAGGGAGACCAATTCCAGTCAGATTTCACTCTCTTCAGGGCAAACATCACTGCAAAGAATCTATTTCCAAGCTGCTTATTCTGAGACTGATCCACATTGAAAGTCTTTTGGTGACACACAATTTCTGGCAATGCCCACAGCCTCACTATCAACCTCCCCCCTCCCAGGTAAACCTGTCCTCCTGGTAAAGCCTCACGTTTTGGGACAAGGAAGCAGGAACCATTCTCAGACATCTGTGGTACACAGGCTCCAGGATCACTGTGGTATTACCTGAACCTCCACAGGATCTTCTGTCTGAGTTTCTTCTGTATCCAGCAGCTCAATGGTCATGATCACCTGTCCCTTTCGCTGAAGAAACATCACCTGGAATGAAGGTGCAGAAGATATTGAGCACAGGGGGTCACAATAAAATGCTGTCTAGTCACAACAAGTCATTTGGGGAACAAACAGGAGCTAGAGAGAAGCAGCAGAGCTTCTCAGTGAGCTTCTCAGGGGTTCTCACTCTGTCCCCTCACTGTCTCTGCTCTGGTTTTGGTGCCTTCTCTCCATATTGCTCTCTCTCACCATCTCACCTTGTAGCTTCCAACCCCATTTCTCCCAGGTAAAGTGCCACAGTCACTTCATGATGTTCCCTGGCAGCAAGTTCTTACCTTGAAACAGTTCTCATCTGCCATGCACCGTTCAGCCTTCCACTGGTAGCTGGTCTCCTTGGCTGCCCGGACACAGCGGGAGGACAAGTTCCCCCCAGCAGCTCCTCTCTTGCGCTCGTTCAGGTACAGCTCCACCACCTTCAGGCAGATGTCATCGCTCACTAGGTGGTGAAGCTTCCATTAAAAAAGGGGGAATTCAGTCAGCAAACCTGGGCCAAGAGTTAACTCAGTGTGTTATGAAAACTCAGCACAGCATCACAGCTCGGCTGAAGCAGCAACGTTTAACTCCAGAGACTTCCCACATTTTTCTCTCCTTCTCATGGGACAGGGAAGAGTGAGGAACTGATAGGCCTCAACTCTAACCAAACTACAACTTCCAGACTGGAAGTAAGGACTGAACCTTTTTTTTTTTTTGGTTTGTCTTAGATATATTTGGGAATGGCAGAAGTTGAAAGGACCAGGAAGAGTAAATCCCCTAAGGTGGTCCCTGTATGGGAGCTAAACTCCCACTCAATTCTGCTGAGGTGTTTCCCCATCACAGATGACTTTTCTCTGAGCTTGGTGACCCCCTGCACTGCAGGGCAGTGTGAGAAGTGTGTGCACAGCCCTGGCTCACCTGGCGCACGATGTTCTGCACCAGTTTGTCCATGGTGAAGCCGATGTAGGCGTGGATGGTGAACATCTCCCGCAGAGTGTCCTCGTACTGCGTCGGGTCGATGTTCCCATCCAGCAGGCTCCTCACCATGTCCAGGAATGCAGGGTAGTACTCCTCCAGCTCCACCTCACCTGGGCAGGGAGAAAGTGCAGTTATTTAATGCATGGAAGAGGCAGAGTGAGGTCAAGAGAGGCAAGGGACAGCACTGCTCAAGGACCACAACAGTGTGGAGAACATTCTGACAGTTCTTTGTCAGGTGTCCTGACAGACAGGAACATCTCATGCAGTTCCAGGACTGCCTTGTGCAGTAACTATTTCTTTGTGGGGCCATTTAGATTTTAAATCACAGTGAGAGATTGATACAATGAGACAGCTGAGAACACCTGAGCACAGAGGGCTTGGATGAAGCTACACATAGAATCACAGAACCATCAAGGTTGGAAGAGACCCCTAAAATCATCAAGTCCACCAACCCTTAACTTGTCACTGCTGGAACTCCTAAATCAGATCCTCCAGCACCAGATCCAGATGCCTCTCAAACACCTCCAGAGATGGTGACTCCACCACCTCCATGGGCAATATCCAGTGCCTGAGCACTCTAACAGAGAAAACAGTTTTCC
Organism: Acanthisitta chloris; assembly: GCF_000695815.1. Classification (NCBI taxonomy): domain Eukaryota; kingdom Metazoa; phylum Chordata; class Aves; order Passeriformes; family Acanthisittidae; genus Acanthisitta; species Acanthisitta chloris. Next base: position 17,918 of record NW_008689565.1, read on the forward strand.
TAGTATGTACTCTGAATCTCCCCTGTCCCAGTTTATGGCCATTCCCTCTAGTCCTCTCACTGCAGGCACAGAAGGAGAGACCAAACAACATGATACACTGGCTGCCCTGTTAAATGAGCTGTGTCCACAAATCACAAGTACAGTACCATGTGCACCTCTCCAGCCCTCGCTCCTGGTCCCAGTTACTCAGATATACACAGGGAGCACTGGCAACCAGAGCACTGAGTGGACTATGTCCTGGATTATTCTTACTTGGTTGCTTCAGCCTTAGCTCCATGGCTGGATCATTGGTTTTCTCCTTTCTTCCCTCACAGAGGAGTTTCTCCCTCTCTTTCTCAGTCCGATATTCCAGGAGCTGCTTCTGAGCCTGGCGATAAATCTTGAGGAGCCTCGAGCACAGAGTCTGGTGAAGGCGCAGGAAGAAATACCAATTGTTATTGACAAAGAAGAGGCTGTAAACATCATCCAGAGTGTTGTGGGGCTCAGCAGCTGTCACATCACAGAAGGTTGCTTTGGTCTCCAGAGGACTGCTTGGAGGCCCAGGCACGTGTTTTTTCCGTAGCTCAGGAGTATCCAGGTTCTGCCCCTGATGGTTTTCTCTGTCCTCATCTGTTGATTCCTCAGAAATGCTGTGCTCAGGGGGCTGAGAGAAGAAGAGCTCAGGAATGAAGTGATGCACGATCTGTCTGATGGTTGCCTGATCCTCCTTTTGGATAGTTGGCTGCCTCTTTACGTAATAGCTGATAAGAGATGCTGCATCTTCCAAAATCTGCTTATCTTCATAGATAAAGATAAGATGTGGCTCATTTGTGGACGAACTTCTCCCTTCTGAATGCTGCTCCTGATGCTGTAATCAAGAGACAAATAGGTAAAGATCCTTCCAATCCATGCTCAAGAGCCATTCCTGCCAGAAGAAATAAGCCAAATTAACACTGTGCTCGGGACAGTCGTTTTTTGACCGAGAACTCCTCAGAGCACTACGAATTCCACGTGGTCCCAGGGGCTATGGACACAGCTAGGTCACACTACCAGAGAGGGACAGAGAGGATGGGTTATTTCCTAGCATACACACCTCATCATAGACACTCTCAATTTCATTCAGCAAGCTCTTGGAGCGCAAAGCTTTGGTGTCATTCTGTTTGAAGTTGACAGCCTGGTGGTCCAGGGACTTCAGGTAGGCTTTCTCATACTGCTCCCTCCAAATCTTGTTGAAGCCCTGCTGGGCCTCCCTCCACTCCTCCTCCTTCGCTTTCAACCTGCAGAAAGGTACACAGTCTCCTTCAGTTCACAGAGACAAGCACAGAAAGTACACACGAAACATTTTAACGCAGCCAACTGTGATCCGTCAACAAGTTTTCAGTGCTCCTGGAATCAGTAAAGAAATGGAAATAAGCATCACTACTGAAGATGAGTTACCTTTGAAAAGAGTTCACAGAATCCCAGAATCATTTAGGTTGGAAAAGACCTCTGAGATCACTGAGTCCAACCTTTGTCCTATCACCACTTCATCATCTAGATCACAGCACTGAGTGCCACATCCAGTTTTTCCCTGAACACCTCCAGGGATGGTGACTCCACCACCTCCTTGGGCAGCCTGTTCCATGTTCAACAACCCTTTCCACGAAGAAATTCCTCCTGATGCCCAACTGCTACCTCCCCTGGCATAACTTGAGGCTAAGTCCTCTCATCCTGTCACTAGCTGTTTAAAAATGCTTTACAATCTCAGTTTCTGAAGGGACACAGAACTGGGCATCACCTCTTGAGCACCACAGGCACTGCAGTGACTGGGTTTTTCTTCAGGCTCTCGATGATCTCTGGGGCTTTGTCCCCGTAGATGCGGTAGATGGCTCTGCGCTGGATCACCTCCGACGTCCCTCCCAGGCAATCATCCAGCCTGAACTTCTCCTGATCCTCCTGAGTCAGACGGGACAGTTTTTTCTGCACGCTCTCCAGCACACGGATTGTGGCTAAATTGGTCTCCAGGACAACATCCAACTGTTGAGAGTTCACAAAAACACCCAGTGTAAGAACAGGCAGAGCAGGAACAAGCAAGAGCAGCAGTTTGGGTTTGTGGCAGGAATTCCAGCCACACTGGGTGGAGCTAGGAAGCATCAGGAAGGTTTTTAATGGAAAATAGGACTCTGCCAGTTCTCCCAAAGGTAACATGCAATTTACAACTGGATTCCTGCCTAGGACGAACTATTAGACTCCAAGCAAGTGGAACACACCAAACTCCAGCTCAAACCAACGAACACCGAGAGAACTCGCAGGAACTGCCACCAATCAGGACAGGAAACTCCTCACAGCCCCAAGTTTTGTTTTCTGGGAGGCAGAAAGGGAACTCGAGGTACCTCAAACCGCTCATCCTCACAGCGGTGCAGCTGCTCCTCGTACGGAGTCTTCTTGGAGCTGACAAAAGTGGAGTCTTCAGACCAGGATGGAAACGACACCCAAGTATCATTTAACACCTGTAGCAGTGCAGAGACATGACATTGAGCAGAGCCTTGTGAGCCCAGAGCTGTTCTCTGATACTTCTCTCTCTTATCTTTTTGCACAGTTCTTCCCTGAGTTTCTATGGGACATTTCAAACCTAATTCCCAAGTGACTGTAGTGACTGAGCCCAGATTAGAGGTGTGTGTGGAACTGTGCCAGAGTCCTGCTCAGAAAACACCTTCCCCATCACCTCACACACACACAGAGATGACTCTGCAGTCAGCAGCAGCTCCAGGTAAAGGAGATGGAGGTGCCTCTAAGTGTCAGCAGTGGGAGCATCCACCCTGCAATGTGTGTTCTCAGGGGGAACAGTCAGGCACTGCCTCTCAGTGCTCTTCCAGAGAAAAACTGTCTCTAAAGGCAATCCTGGACACTGCTAGAAAGTTAATTCCAGGGTACTTAATACTCTTTCCTGTCTAAAGGAGTAACTTTGTGTCTTCACACAGACTCCAGACACATACGTGATCCGAGATGGGTTAAGATAAAATGAGCAAAATGTGGATGTTATCTCAGTAACTTGGCTGAACAAGTGATGTGAGATTAAAGCAGGTGAATCAGCACTGAAGAGGGAACTCCTCAGGCAGGAGTAAGTGCAGTGTGTGTCCAGGGATTGCAGGGGCTGATCCCAAGGTACCTCTTTGCAGATGGCTGTTCTTCCACTGCACTTTGGCTGCTGGTAGGTTTTGGGCAGAGCTCGGTAGCTCGAGCCAATGCGTTTGCAGGAAGCATAATCAATTTCCCGGCTCATCCCGTCCCCAGATCGGTCACTCAGTGGAGAAGCAAAGGAAAGTTCTTTCACCCCAAGGAAGGACTTGAACTGTGCAAAGAGTTCTGGGAATTTCCTTCAAAAACACAAGTAAGTGTATTCTGTTATTTCATCGTCAGTTTTAGGGTGGTTAACATGTCGTGAAAGGGAGGGAGAAATGTCTAAATAAACTCAGCACTGCAGTGAGAAATCTTTCATCAACACTTTAGCTCTGTTATTGTCCTCTCTGAATGACTTCAGGGGGTTTTTTGACTCAAGGTAGGAAAATAGTTTCCTTTCACTTCACACATACTCCCCTTACCTGCCTGAGGGGTCACTGATCCTTGCCATGTGCCTCTCCCTCTTCTGTTGGAAGCCAAGCAGAGAGAAGCTCACAGCAGAGCTAGAACTACTCATCCTTTTCACAGCTCTGCTCTCAGATTTCATGTTTGGACCTTCATCACATTTTGAGATATTAGAACAGGGAGTGTGAACAGCCTGAGGAAAATACCTCCCTCAAAATGTTCTTTAAGAGCTGTGTAGGTATGTTCAAAGACTCAGCATTTATTACTCCTCTTTATGGATTAGCCTTCAACTTCTTGTGTGCTCCCTAGGAGATACCTCTCAAGTTAACTCCAAACTTCAGTAACAAAATTCACAAGTCTCTGAAAAGGAACAGAGTAAGACCTACAAGGTACACACAGCAGAGAAGATCCTCAGTAACTTACCCTAAAAATGGTGTAACAAGCTGGAGCAACTCAGAGCCAGAGACCAACTCCTGGTTGAAGAGAGCAATGCACCGGAGAAAGTTTTCATAGACCTCCTGACTCTTGAGCACTCTGCGCACCTGGAAGAGTTTGGAGAGATGTGGTCACATCACTTGAGTGTCACCTGTGATTAGTTCATATCTAGAAACCACAGGGGCAGGGACAAACCTCTGTCTGCTCTGCAACATACAAAGAGAACATGCACAAAACTGCCCAGACAATAATCAAGTAACTACAGAGGGTAGCCAGGGGAAATGGCACTCAAAACCAGAGGAAATGTGGCAAGCATTCAGAAAAAGGTTCTATTCATCTTGCAAACACAAATGGTTTTACCTTTCTTGGTCTGTCTTTCTCTTCAACTGAAGGAATTGCTATGTGCTGACACACCAATTGTATGGAAACCCAACCAATCAGCACATGAAAGGCTGAAGGTAAGTCCCCAGGATGGGAGAACAAACCAAACTGACCTTGTCAAAGAAGGAGAACTCCTGCAGCGTTCCGTATTTCCCCACTGTCGCCACCGACAGGTCTTTGGTACCTCTCAGCTTCATTTTCTTCTGTTAGAAGAACAAACAGTTGTATTTAAAATGTGGTGACTCAAATGCCATCAAATTCCACCCTGTCCCCAGACACCCCCTATTTCCCCAACAGTGATCTGGCACTGCTGTGTCAAGTCCTCTCAGCAATCTCTGCCAACTGAGAAGAAACAACAACAACAAAAGAATCACTTGAGAGAGAATTTCAAAGACAGGTTTCCTCATAGAAGCAACAAATTGTTCCTTTCCAAGGCCAATACTTAGTACAAAAGCTCTTGATATTTAGTACCAACACACCTTTAAGCATACATTCAAAATTCCCTTTTTCTACCCTAACTACCACTGTAAAAATACCTTTGAGATTTTGTTTCTCATACCTAACTCCAACACACCTCACAGACTAACTCAGGACACCTTTATCCAAGCACTAACCTAAACACAAGGAGTAATATCTAAGTATCTAAGGTTATTCTAAGCTTTTCCTAGCTAAAAGGTACCTTTGCTGGGCCAGAAACAGGACGCAGCAGCAGTGGTCTGGATCTCTTTTTGCTGTGCTCCAGACTCTTCTCATGTTCAGTTTTCTGGACACTGTTCACTTCACATGGGCCATTTCCTGTGAACTGTAGGAAATAAATAATGATTTCCATGTTCTCTTCTCCACTGGCACAAGTAAAGAATCCTAACAGAACACAGAGCATGTGGTTAAGTCACCTGCTCTGAGAAACTCCAGACATTGGAGAGGAGTAAAGTTCATTCCTGGCTGTGTGTTTTTCCATAGTGTTTGGCATATTCTACATATGAACAAGAGATTAGTCAATATTCTGCCTTGCTCTCAGCATACACTTACCAAAGACCTTTTAGCCTCTGGGAGGAACTGTCCAAACTCAGAGAGCAAATCCTCCTGTCCCCGGAAGAGATTGGCCACTTCAGTAAACACTTCTTCCTCCGACATGCCGCGGAAGGGTCGGCCCTTAGTGTTCAGCTGCTCTTTCTGGAAACATACACAGATGTGAGAGTCAAAAAAAGACATCAACTCTGCCAGAAAACTCATCCTGAGCCAAAACCCCCAATGCTACACAACTTGAAATGACTGTCAGACAGCCCCAGGTTCTTACAGCCCATCCTTTCACACACAGGATCACTACATCCACTGCAGTGAGGAAAGACACAGCCACAACACCTTCACACCTCAGATCCTGCAAAGTTCCAGAGTTTTCACACTCCTGTGATTTCATGTCTATATCTATGAGGCAGTTGTTGGACAAAGCCTAGTCCTTGGGAACTCTCTAAGCCTGTTCAACAGGCAGAGGTCAAATTTAACAACTACTACTCCAGCAGCTGCAGTGCAAACTCACTTCTCTTCCATGGAAAACTTTTTACCTGGTAAGTGTGAAGAATTTCTAAGAAGGACCTGTAAATCTCTGGATGGTCGAGGAAACGTGTTTTGATCTTATTCACATAACTGATAGCATTGTTGAACTCTACGGAATCAGATTCCAAGGGAATTTGGGATTTGTCTTCTTTGTAGGGAAGCTGTTGCCTGAACTCCTCAGAACAGTCACTGTGGTTGTGTGAGTTCTCCTGGGAGTAGTGCAGGAGCAGCCCACTGCCAGGGAGGGCACTGGGAACAGGCTCTGGAGGCACCTGCAGGGACAACACAAGGAGATGGAGACTTGGAAAAGGAACACAGGTCCAACAGCAATCCAGTGCTGTCAAGCTGTTCAGCTAAAAGAGACAGTGCCATGAAGAAGAAAAGATTTCCTTAGCCAGGTTATTTCCCTACCCAATTGATTAACTCCATCAGTTAAAATAATCCCCCAAGGCCCATCTGGTGTAGGAATCACCTGACTGGTTAGAGCTTGTGACTGTCAGTGCTAAGGGTGGTGAGACACTGGCACAGGTTGCCCAGGGAGGCTGTGGCTGCCCCAACCCTGGCAGTGTTTCATTCCAGGTTGGATAAAACCTTGAGCAACCTGCTCTGGTGGGAGGTGTCCCTGCCCAGGGCAGGGGTTGGGGCTGGATGATCCCTGAACTCCATTCCAACCCCCTAACATACTATGACACTGTCACTGTGTTCTTTGCCTCACCTGAGAGCCTGGACCAGACACCACACACTGCAGTTCCTGCTGCCCTGATGACTGCAGACGAACTGCCAGTTTTAGGGAATGTATTAAAACAAAAGGCTCTTACAGATGTTAATTTAGAAGCAACAGAGATCTAAGGGAAGTGAGATCTCACAGATAGCTCCTGCATTAGAGTTAAACCACAAGTTTATCAGCAGAGTTCAGGTCATGGCTCTGTTTCAGCCTCCACAACCACACAACAACAACACCACCACAAAACAAGCAGAGACAAACATCCATGTGTACAACATGAGCAACTGCAGGGCAATACCTGACAGGGACTCATGACCTTAAAGGTCTTTTTCAACCTAAAATATTGGATGGTTTTATCGTTGTGTATTTCTGCCTATTGCCTAACCAGGTTTCTCAGTGCAAGACTGGAAGTGTGATTCCTCCAGGATGCCTTTCTGAAATCTGTCCCTACCCACAGCACACGCTGAGAACCTGGGGAACTATGTCAGGCCAATTACAATCTCAGTTTTCAAACCTAACGGAAGTATTTGGGGTTGAACTGGTGTTTCATGCAGGATCATCATTCCTGTGTGAGCTAAACTAACTGGTTTGGGAACAAATTGGGGGTTGGAACTAGCTGATCTTTAAAGGTCCTTTCTAACCCAAACCATTCTGTGATTCTTTGAGTAAATGTTTGATTTATATCATACCCATTACCATAGGCTTTGAAAACCATCTGAAAACTGCAGCAACATGCAGGACACATCAATCTCCACAGCTCACAGATGTGTTCAGGACACATGGAACAGAGATTGTTTACAGAGTAAGAGCTCTGTGACCTACCTGATTATTTAAAGGTGACTGTATACTTAATTTCCCATTCTTTGGAATCTCTATCCTGTATCCCAGAGGGAGAAATGCATTGAATCCAACAATGAGGTCTGGATGCTCATGGAAAAGCTGCGAAACACGTCGGATGACTCCAGGTGTGTCAATGCTAAAAGTGAGAAGAGTTTGTTACTTGCATCCCAGTCAGAAACACAAATCAAGCCTAGGAAATGCCAGAGGTACGTAGAGCATCTGAATCCTTAGGGAAGTAATTTTGGGGACTTTAATCCTAGAGATGAGCCCAAGCAGAGGGAATGATCACTGCAGCCTCCCACTGGGAATGTTATCCAGAGAGATGAGTGTGAGGGTACCGCAGGGACAAGACACCACTACCTGCAGGGCTGGCAGGTCACAGGTTCTGTGCTCAAGCTGCTTCATCTATTTCCAGAGCTGTGTTTCAGAGTGGGAAGTAAAAATAGATTTGCCTTTTCCTGTGGATTTCATCTCTGGAAAATGATGGGCACTCCACCTCCATGTGACTGCAGCACTGGGGGACAGGGCAGTGGGGCAGAGTGTGTCTGCAGAGGGAGAATGATGGTGTGAAGGCTGGAGGACCCTGCATAGGCAGAGATCCCCCAAAGGGATCTTTGGAGGCTGAGACCTGAGGGAACAGCTGGAGCTGTGTCAGGGGAGTTTGGGATGGATATGAGGAAAAAGATCTTCCCCCAGAGGGTGTTCCAGCACTGAACAGCTCCCCAGGGCAGTGGTCACAGTCCCAAGCCTGACAGAGCTCCAGGAGTGTTTGGACAACACTCTCAGGCACATGGGGGATTGTTGGGGTGTCTGTGCAGGAGTTTGACTGATGATCCCTGTGTGTCCTTTCCCACTCAGGATATTCCAGGATTCTATGACAGGCTGAGGAGCTCCCTGGGGTGCAGGACTTGGGCTTTACCTCTGGCTCTTGAACTCCTTCATGATCTCCAGGAAGCCGTTGTAGGTGGCAGGGTCACTGCCAAAGCGAATCTTCACCTGGTCCAGGTAGGAAAGAGCATCCTCCACCTGCAGGGTGAGAACTCAAGTGAGGCAAAGCAAGGGAGAACAGGCCCTGGGTCTGGCACAGGGAACAGGGACAGCTCACAAGGCACTGGGGGAGGTGTGACCTGGCCCCGGGGGAGGATCAGCAGG
>NW_008689566.1:0-36153 GCF_000695815.1 Acanthisitta chloris
GCGGGACCCCCCGCTCCGCCGGAACATGGCGGCGGCGCCGCGGGAGCGAGCGCTCGGGCCTGAGGGCAACGCAGACCGCGTCTCTGAAAAAATAAACCGTGTCCTTAAACAATAAATAAATCTGTGTCTTTACAAAATAAATAAATCCGTGTCTTTAAAAAACAAATCCGTGTCTTTAAAAAAATAAATAAATACGTGTCTTTAAAAAACGTTTCTTTAAAAAAAAAAATAAATACGTGTCTTTAAAAAACAAATAAACACGTGTCTTTAAAAAACAAATAAATACGTGTCTTTAAAAAAATAATTCGTGTCTCTTTAACAATAACTTGTGTCTCATTAAAAAATTGTATATTTTTCTGAAAAATGGTGTCTTTTTAATAAAAAAAATGGCTCGTGCGCTTTATAAAAGAAATCGCATCTTTTTTTTAGAAAATAATGTATTTTTTAATAGATACGTTGTGTCTTTATGGTAAATTTTTCCTTTTTTTTAATAAATTGTGGGCTTTTTCCAAAAATAGTGTCTTTTTTGAAATAATTTTTTTCGTTTTTTTGAGTAAATTGTGGAGTATTTTGAAAAAAAATGGTCTCTTTTTAAAAAATCATTTGCGCTTTAAAAAAACAAATGGGGTCTTACCAAAAAACAGGTCACGTGCTTTTTAAAATGCATTGTGCCTTTTTAAGAAAACGTGTCCTTTTAAAAAGATACATTTTGTCTTTTTAAAAATTATTTGTTTCCAAATAAATGGTTTTGCAAAAAATACACTGCTATCTGTCTGCTCTACAAAGGTGATGATCTTTAAATCATGTCTTTTAAAAATATGTGCATTTAAAAAACTAAATCATCTTTTTAAAGATAATTGCATCTTTTTTAAAAAAAGAATTGTCTTTCTTGAAATATAAATTGTGTCTTTTTAAAATAAATTGTGTACTTTTAAATAAATTGTGTGGTTTTTGAAATAAATTGTGTTTAAAAAACAAATTGTGTCTTTTAAAAAATATAAACTGTGTCTTTTTAACATTGTTTTGAAATTCTCTAGTGTTTTGCTGTAGGTGACTCTCAGGATGTTCAGGCGAGGTGTGTGGCTGAGCAGAGCTGGGGAGGAGACAGACACACAGAGAGACTGACAGACAGACACAGACTGACAGACACACAGACAGACTGACAGACACATAGGTGTTGGCTGTGCTGGATGTCCCTTGCAGCTCAGTGTTCAGAACAACCAGAATTCACGTTCCCTCCGTGCCACCAGTGGCTGTGCCATGTGGCACAAGCCACTGAAAAACCCTATAGAAGGGGCAGAGGTAAAAAGCCTGTTCTGATAATGCAGGAGAGGACATTGCCCAGATTGTCATTTTACTTCCTAATTGTCCTTTCCTGGCTTCCTTTTCCACCAGTTTGCATTGGTGCAGCTTCTGAAATGCCAAACAACGGCTCATGAAAATTAAAAATCTATAAATGTTGCAGAATTTCCACTGTGCAGCTTCTGAAATGCCAAACAATGGCTCATGAAAATTAGAAATCTATAAATGTTGCAGAATTTCCACTAGTTCCCTTGGTCCTCACTGCTGTTTGCCATAGGGCTCAGGACACACACCTGTTGCTCACACAATCCTGTAGATAGCCAAGGTCTGTAGGCAGTGAAGGTGTTGCCTGAGGTCTGTGTCCTGCAGGACACTGTCCCAGTGCCTGCAGTAGCAGGAGGCAGCACTATATCCTGCCATGGTGGCCAACGTGGCTATGGCAGGTGGGTCAACTCACACAGCATCAGACCAGACACAGCGTTGAGCACCTAAGCACTCCGGCCACATAATGTGAGGTTATTTTAATAAATTTTAATGTGTTTTCTACATTACAGAAACCATTCTTAGTTTTAGGTGAATTCATGTTAATTTACAGCACATACCTTGGGTATTTTTGAGCTCTCCATATATTCAAGTTGTTCACCTACCTTTCTCATTCCAATTCCTACTTGTCTTATCCTGTAGATATCCTAAGAGCACAATTATAAGATCAAGCACAGCTGGAGAAGACATCCCAGTTCCCTCTTTTTATTTAAAATTACTCATGGTTAGGATAATCAGGTTGTAAATGACCCAAGTTCAGTTTCTTTTCTGCCACAGGGGAGTTCAAATGTATCTCCCGTTTCCCAGGTTAATATTCCAAGCAAATTACTTTTGTGGGTCTAATTCCATTCCTTCGCATGAGAGAATATTTAAAAGCCTTTGCCCATTTAATCCTCTTCTTCCTTGAGAACGCTCCAAAAGCTGTGCAAAGCGTAGGAGTTGTGATGTGCTTTGTGATCTCTTTAAACTCTCCTCTCACTCTGCCTTTGTGACTGCAAAACCTGCTGACTCAGAGCCGTTTTCAGGGGTGCTCTGCCAGCTGGTCCGAGCGGCATCTCAGTGGATGTGGTGCTGTATGCTATGACACTCCCATCTCTCTGCTCTACAAAAGGGATGTGGAAAAATAGTTTGTAGGCTGTGTTACCAACTCAAAATAGCAACCCTTTCTGAACAAGTACAACCATGGGTTATATATAATCCCAGGAATGGCCATGGTCCTTGAGATCCAATTTGAGGCTGGGCAAAACCCATCTTCCCTAATTTAGTGAGAACGTCTGTGGGAATTTGCTTGATGATTTCTCTTCTTAAATTCTCCCACTATGGGTTTTATACTCACAGGTTACAATCCAGGGGGTGTGGTTTTAGTGCTGGAAGAACAAGTATCACAGGTTTTAATCACCAGAAATTCCAAGGCTGTGCAAGACTGTGAAACAAAACAGAAAAAATGTTGTTTCAGAGACTAATGAACCAACAGAAGCCAAAGCAAAAGAACAGCCTGTTTTCTTTCCTGATAAATTCTTATGATAACAAAATACAAAGATTAGAGCAGTCAGAAACTTCTGCGGAAGTAGTGTCACTGCTTGAGAAGTATTAACCCTTCTTTTTATCAGGAACTGTTGTGAGTAACTTTTACTATTCTTGTGGTGGTTCTCACCTTTTGCTGCTCATGTCACAGCTTCAAGGGGTGTCTCAGTTGTGTGAGGATCCACAGCTCTCACAGTTTCATTCTTCATTTCGGAAACAAAGTCTTAAAATATCCCTTGTAACCCACAGCTCAGTGACTAATCCCTTCTAGCATATTCCCTCCTTTGCCTGAGGGTGCTGTAACCAGCTTTTCTCCCTATAGCACCTCAGCAGCCAAGCTGTGGGGCTGTTCCTCTTGTTGTGGAACAGAAAAATAATCCCTGCTGTAGCAGGTGTAAGCACACAGTTGTTCCCCCACAGGTTACAATTCAGTTACAAGTTTAATGCCAGAAGAGTAAAATAATCCTCTGCTGCATAACGTTTAAGGTGCTAACTGGACACAACTAACATTCACTTTGCTGCTAATTGTCATTTCAATCTTTATTTATTTTAACGTTTTAATACAAACTATCTGTTTGCATCATGGAACCCAAATCTCCCCTAGCAACTAAAATACAGAGTTTTGTAAATAAGTGTGTTCTTTTTCTCTCCCAAGACAGCTGGCACTAATAGCTTAATTACAAATTTCATATTAGTCATTCATATTTGGGGGAAATCCCCTGCTGTTAAGCAGCCTCTGCACTGGTAGATTACCCTTTTATCTATAAAATGAGAAGTATAGGCAAGGACTTTATCAGGTGGAGGTAGAAGTTGACTTAAAGTCCCAGATGGCTGTGCTAATAACCATTGGCGGCAACAATTTCTGTCCCTCTCTCACCACAGCAGGTGTATCAAGTGTGTCTGAGAACTTCTCACAGATGAAACAGGTGAAGGATTATGGTTTGTGAGGATTGATGCTGCTTTGGCCTGAGGAGATTTGAACAGTGCTGTCCTGCTAAGCATAAGGTGCTTCCACGAGTGAGGGAGAGACAATCTTTAGGGAGCTCTGAACCCGAAAACAGAAGGGGCTGTGTTCCTTCTCAGTGGGATGACAGCAGAGCAGGGTTACAGGAGGGCTATGTCTCTGTGCCTGAGGTGAAAGTTGAGCACCTTTGAGCACCCTAGTCCCTTGTGGATCCAAAGCTTCCATAGCAATAGCGACTTGCCATTGACCATGTTACCTGTGGGGGTGGAGGCATCATATAAGAAGCCCTCAACCCACGCAGATGGATGGCAGTGTTATCTGTGAGGCACCAGGGCACAGATCCTGCTGCTTTGCCTCTTTCCAAAGACGCAGTCCTCCAGCAGATAGGTGCAGGTCAGGACCATTGCTGTGCTGCAATCTGTGAATACTCTGCAGGGCTTGGCGGCATGCAAGGTGTGCTTCTCCTTCAGGTCAAAGTAAAGCCACAGTGTTTCAGGAAAAGAATATCCACTAGTACAGCAGCCAATTTGCTACCTAAGTAAACAGTGCAGTGTTCAGACTCGTCATACAGCGTGTAGAAACCCATCCGGTTATACCGTTGCTGACTTTGTTTGGTTTTATGAGTTGCAGGTCTGGTTTTGTGCCTTTTTATTAAAAAAATCTTGGTTCAGGCATTAGGTCCAGCATTTTGTGTGACTTTATGACCAAATTCAAATTAATATTTAACACAAATCCTTGCAGACTTTTGGTATGCTATAGAGGCAATCAGTCCAATACCTGACTCACCAAATTAAAGAGAAAGGACTGACTGAATAAAGTAGGCAGAGCAGATCCCTGTCAGGTAAAAACAGCTACTGAATTACATCTAAAATGAAAGTGCTGAGACAAGTATACAGTGATCACTGTATATGTGAGCCTAAATTCAGCTCAGCTGACTCCCTTGCCCAAGCAATGAGCCAGAGCCTTTGGAGACATGAGTGTGCTGAGAGGGATGTGGCAATGCCTTGCAGCAAACACAAACCAGACTCCTCCAGGAGGGAGAGGGGACACGTGGCACCAGCTAGTGAGGTCTGAGCACTAATGGCCTTGGGAGCAGCTACATTTATGACTCTCTTCAGCAGTTGCTCTAGGTAAGGTTTCTGTGAGGTCCCTGGTGAGTTTTAAACCAGCACAAAAGGAAGTGTGGGAAGATTTCTGCCTGCCTGGCCCACGGCTCCTACGTTTGGAGTGGGTCTGGTTCAGGCTGCACCAATTAGTGTGTTCAGCCCTCAGTGTGTAAGAATATAATTGCTGTTAACATCAGTACCAATTATAGGGACTACAAAGGAACAAACCTTTGTCTGGGAATATGTGGATAAAACAAAAGGGAATACTTTCTATTTATAGCACTACGAGCCTCAAATCAGTCGAGCCAGTTACCTGTTCAGCAGTGAACATGGTCAGTAATTAATAGTTTCACTGTAAGCTTAAATATACAAGCTTATTGAAGTTTTCAAGCTTAAATATGACTCTTGGTGGTCACTGATCTCTATCGACTGGCAAAAGAAGATTCTGTTGTGGGGGTTTTTTTTTGCCTTCAAGAAGAGACTGTTCAGTATCTTTGACAAGTGCTAAGCTAGATTTTTTGGGAAAAAAAGTAATTTTAAAAACGTGTTATAATCTGCTTCTAGCCTATAAATGGGAACACAGAGAGACACACATACACAGACACCATCTGGTTATTAGCAGTTAATCAGTGGTCCCATTTCTCAGGTATTCTGCCCTTGCCCTGTATCCTTCTGTGGCATGACATATTAACACCTGCAATCAGCCAAAACCAGTTCCTGGTGGTGAATTTTGCACCTTTGTAAATCAACTCACATTTATGAAGTTCAGGTTGTGGGAAGCCTTCTGGAACAATGCAATAAAGGCTGCATTTGGGATGCATCTGCTGGAAATCTAGACATGAAGGTATTGAGGCAGTTAAATTCTTCTGAGACTCCTATTTTTTTACTAATTTCAGTCAAGAATTATGTGCCAAATAAAGAGTCGGGTATTCATGTACATTGAGTTTGCACTGTGCTCCTTAGGTCTTAATTTCAGTCCTCGAATTTTAAAAATGGTATGATATGTACTTTCTGACTCATAGAAAGAGTATTTGACATAATGATTTGTCCTCATCAGTGCTGCAGGAATTGCTTTACCACATGTCTGGCACTGCCTGGTATTCAATAGAGTAGTCCATAAGAAACACTGTTTAGAAAGGGAGTTTCTCAATAATCCCTCCAGTTCCTGGAATTTTATGCCCTAAAGTACGAGAAAGGTTATCTGTTGTAACTTTTAAGCCTACTTTATGTGATCTAACTGCAACTGTGACTGCTCCCCTTCAAGGCTTAAGCCTTTCTAGATATCAAAATATTTTGGTCTTGGGTATGAAATAGTGTACTTACCTTGATAACTACATGATGAATTATGAAAAAAGAACCCCCACCATTTTTCATTTGTTTCAAATCTGCAGCTTTTAAGTTTCATCCTCTATTCCTGGTATTGAAAAAAGCGGTAGATGACAAAGCCTGGTTTCCCTACCTTACATCACCACACTTCTCTTATGACTTACCTGAGGGAAAAATCTCAGCCCTGGTCTCAGTCAACCTCTGAGGAATAGTCTTATCAAAATAAAAAAATCCTGAGTTGGTGAAAAAGTGTTCTCTAATACACAGGATTTTCAAATAGTGGAGAAAGCGCGACTGGGGCAAAGCGGTGCTGGAATGATAGCACCCCTATCCCTTGAGATCAAACCCATGCTGAAATAGATCCATGGGAGCCACCAGCTAAAATGATGTATAGGTTGTCCTAAATTACATCAAGCATCAGGATAGTACCCTATAGAGATGTTCCAGACACATAGACAAGCTGCCTTTGTCCTGTCAGTTGGTTGCAGTGGTGACAGCTCTGTGGGGCTGTTGTCCTGTTGGTGAGGAGGGTGGGACTGCAGACATCCTCTCTGGGATGCCACTGGGGGGAAGGTGGCCTGAAGAAGGCCTCCAGCAGTCCTGTGGCCAGGCCACACTTCAGCAGAGTTTTCAATATTTGGAGCACTTACCTGGGCTCAACCCAGGCTAGCAAACACTGGTCTACACGGCCAATTCCTGCCTCTTGCACCAGGGTCAGAGCAAGTGGTGCCTGGCAGAAGCCGAGTGAAAAGATCGTGAAAGAAGCAGCTATCAGCTGGTGACTTGTGCCAGGAGGCAGTGGGCAAGTAACCTTGCTCCACTTTATGGTAGAGCCTCACCTGCGGGTGCCCGCTGAGAGTGAAATTGCCTGGGCTGGTGCTGTCCTTTATCAATTTCACTCTCAGCAGGCTCTGCAGGTGAAGCATTTCATTGCGGGAGTCGGGCTATGTTTTCTTCTTGACAGCCTGAAATAGAAAGTGGAGAAAGGAAAGAAGGCAATAAATGGAGAAAAGCAAAAGCGAGACAGAGCCACAAAAAGCAGGATGTGTGTTAAATGGTAGTGGCAATTTAGTGCACCCAGCCCTCTAAACTGGGGGGAAATTTGACACTGAAAAGAGTTTTACTTAGCTCCTTCAAGATTTACACTTACAAGTAAAAGAAGTAAAAGGACTTACAATTAGAAGTGAAAAAATTATGGTGAATAATATGATGTTTAAAATACCATGTAGGATGATGTGGTGAGAGCTAAAAGAATTTATTTTTTATCTCCTGCCTAACAGAGAATTTTAATGGCTCTTTCTGGGAGAAATCCAGGCAAAAGTACTATTTTCCCTATTTTCCTAAATTTTGCACTTCAGATTTCTATCCCTTGTTTTTTATGGGTTTTGTTGGGGTTTTTTTTTTTACAACCTGTGTGTGACTTTCAGTGTTGCTGGGTGCCTGATGCTACTTCCCTTGACTTCAGAGAGAAATTCAGCATCCAAGATGAAATCCATGCAAAATCGGTGTCCGTATCTGAACATCTGTCTGCCTGTTACTGGGGAAAAAAGGCATTGATTCAGGAACAGCGATGTCAACGCAGCTTTGAAATTCCCAGACCCACCTCTTTCCGGTCAGTTACATCCTAAGGCTTACAGGGTGTGGAGGACAGCACAGAGCCAAAGTGTTTGAGCTTGTTCCTGGCTTCTTGGGGAATTGCTTGCATGGAGACTGGGAGGCTGATTGCAGAGCTGCAAACATCCTGCTTCAGCAGCCAGTGAGCTGATATCTTGATCCAGGTCCCTGAGTTACAGCAGGGAACTTGGGGAAATGATGCCTACAGCTCCTGTAGGATACATCCCACAGCACCAGAAACTCTGTCCTAGATATGTGTTCAGGAAGCAATCACACTGTGTAAACCATCGCTGAAGTTTGGGGGATGAAGAGTGAGTGGCTTTTTGTTTCAGTAACATGAAGCCTATGCAGCTGTACCTGGTGGCTTGCGGTTTGCTGCTGGATAATGTGGGAAAACTGGTTGAGAGGCTGCTGCTGGAGGAAGGTGATCTGGGTGGAAAAGATCACAAATCAGCAGAGCTCTCAAGTTTCAGGAGAGGAGGGAGCAAAAGCAGTGGACTAATGAACTTAAACCAGAAGACTTCAACCCTCTCAAAGAATTGGTAAATGCAGTCTTGTGGAAAGGAATTTTAATGGGAAAGGGAGCCCTGGAGAACTCTCAGCTCCTAAAAGAGGTGCCAAAGATGCAATGAAAATCCACTGTGATGCAGGAGGCTCGCAGCAAGAATGGGGAGAAGCCAGTGTGGCCACCTAGGAAGATGACCTGACAGTCAAAAAGGTAGTATAAAAAGTGGCTTGCAGGCAGGCAGCACAGGGAAACCTTCTGACACTGTCCCATATGACACTCTCATAGCCAAACTAGGGACAAGTGGTCCTCATTAAGCTACTGCAGAGTAGGGTAAAAAGGCAGCAAGGGATCAGGCAAGCACGTGGGAGACAAAAGAGGAAGAAATGTGTGGAGAGAAAAGAAGACATAAAATGGGGTAACTTTTTTTCCTCTAAGATAAGAAAAAATGTACAAACTAAAATCTCAACACAGTACTGCACATCTAGTGTTGTAGTTTCATGCAAATGCCTTTACCTTCTTAGCAATGGTGTGTGACTGTAAACAGAACCTGATTTGCCAGATCAGTAAAGACAAACCTGCCCTATGCTGAGAAAAATATTAAAATCCTTGCATGAAGCTTTTTATATTCCCAAATGAGGAAGAAAAGCAAGCAAACCCACTGCAACTCCCCTATAATGAATTCCCTTTTATATTCTAGACGGTGTGGTTTCTATGTATCTGAATGATTAGAGGTGCATTTTTCTACTGGGTAGACTACAAGAGGTGATTTTGCCAGCTCCCACCCTCAAACTGGTTTAATAAGGTCATTTGCCCTCATTTGCAATTAAGCTTCTTTCTTAGGTGTCCCTGATGCCCTTTCTGAAGTGACATGTTAGTGCTTAGATAACTCAGGGGAAAAAAAAACTGGGAGCAGCTTCCTATTGATTTTTGTATAAGATCTCTGCTGAGATAATTTTTAAAGCATTACATGATCTAAAAATGTTTTGTAAATATGTCCAAATCAATAACAGCAGGAAGGTTAGTCAAAAACTTAATTAAATTGACAACCAATGGGATTAGGATGTCAAAAATGATGCAAAACTTCAGGTAGAAGAATTATCACCTCTGTTGTTCTTTATTGTTGATTTTTGTATAAGATCTCTGCTGAGATAATTTTTAAAGCATTACATGATCTAAAAATGTTTTGTAAATATGTCCAAATCAATAACAGCAGGAAGGTTAGTCAAAAACTTAATTAAATTGACAACCAATGGGATTAGGATGTCAAAAATGATGCAAAACTTCAGGTAGAAGAATTATCACCTCTGTTGTTCTTTATTGTAAATGCATTGCAAACTAGGGGAATGCTGGAAATTTCAAATTGCATTCTGATCTACGTCTTCCATATCTCACCAAAGACAGTAAGATTATGTAGACTTCAGATAAACACAAAATATCCTCTTTTAATTTGCGATTGGTGGGAGGAAGATTGATCAGATGTGAAAAATCCATGCATGTTATTTACATAGGACAAAGACAGAAATGCTTGGGAAGTTCTGGTGAAAAGATGATGGCTCCCTGAGTGACCTTTTCTCTCTGGAAATTACAGTACATTCCCCTGGAGGATTACTTGCCATGCTATGTATGGATCACTGTGCAAATAGGCAGGACCAGAAAAGAAATGCTGTAGTGAAAGGAGTCTCACCTGACATGTGAGTGTGCTAACAACACAAATATCAGGATATTTATAATGAAAATCATCTATAAACACTCCTACGTGGAGGGTAGGTCTGAAAAGGTTACTTTGCACTGCTCAGAAAGAGGTGTTTGTTTGCTGATCTTGGCTTTGGACGAGCAGGAATACAGTGCAGTGATGCGGAGAAAAATGAAAGGTAACACAACCCAAAACCTGTAGAGGCCAAGATTTTTCCAAGTCAGCTTTTATTTTCCCCCCAGTTTAGGTGGTATCCTAAATAGTGTGATTTTGCAACATGCAGAACAGTTATAGTCAGTTACAACAGTGACATATATTAAAATAATAGAAAATTTAACTGTGGAAAGCATAATTACTATTCTGATAATACCTGGTGCTGCAGCTGTGTTCACAGATGCTCAGACTGGGTGCACTGGTCAGTGTATTGTGTGTTGGGTGTTTGACAACATTGTTTCAGCATGGGTGAGTCTCTATACTGTTCCTCCTTCATATAGATCAGTGAGTACAGAGTGGTAGTCTGTCAGGCTGGCAATGCATTTGAGTGTGCAATCTATGGATTTGTATGGACTGTAGGACCTCTCAGTACTGTATTTGTGTTTGGAGCATGTTGAGTACTCCAATAGTTTTGCAAGAAAAAGGAAAAAAGAGCAATCTGTGGTGACTTGGCCTGCCAAGAATGATCACTCTGGGAGCAATTACAGAAAATCAACAGCTGAGTCTGCTAGTGCCTCAGCACCTCGGGTGTGGTGGGAAAAGCTTCACAAAGGACATATATATTTGTGTGATCTGGCTGAATGGAAAATGCATGCACTGAACATGCAGCCTGGGCATTCATTGCTCTGAGTTGGGTGACATGTTTGGACTGCAGCATGTTGCCTACGTAGTGTGGCATTGATTGTTTGCAGCTTCTCTGAAATCTCATCTGTGCGAGTGAAGTAGGCAGTACCGACACTGATAATTTTTATGTCACGAAATGAGATCATAGGATCACAGACATGTTGGTTGGATGGCACCCTGGACATCACCCCACTCGAAGCAGGACTACCATGAATGTAGTGCTACACCCATTAGGTCAGCTGTGTCTTTATCCAGCCAAGTTGTGAGAAGCCCTCAATATAGGAACTGCCCCCACCTCTCTGGAGCACCCAGTAGAGAAGCCTTTCCTAACAGCAAGCCTGAACCTTCCCATCTGCCATGGGTGGCTTTTGCCCCTTGGCTATGTCCCCTGGCACCACCAGGAGGAGTTTGGCTCTGCAATCTTTGCACCTGCTCTTCAGACAGACACAGGCTGCTGTTCCATCACTCTTTGGCCTCCTCTGCACCGGGCAAAACAAGCCCAGCTCCCTCCACCTCTCTCACACTGCATCTGTTCTCCAGACCCTGGACCATGGTGGCAGCCCTTAGCTGGACCTGTCCAGTTTTTCCACGTCCCCCTTGAGGCAGGAGTCCCAAAAGTGGATGTTGTACTCCACCTGCAGACTTACTAGTGCCATGCAGATGTTTAGTTCAATCTGCTGGCCACCCTTCTCCCAGCACTGCTGAACATGCAACTTGCAGTTAGTTATTTGCAGTGAGATCACACGGTAGTCTCATATTCCTCTTATCATCCACCATAGCCCCTGGTTCTTTTCAGCAGAGCTGTTACTTCCTAGCTTGGAGTTATTCTGTCCCACATGCAGAATTTTTAATGCCTCCTTAATAAACTTCATGGGATTGCTGAAACTGCTGTTGTGGTAAGGGCATGTTGGTTTTGGGCTTGCTTTTCTTGTAATTTTTCACATTTTTAGAGTAAACTGGTGACATGGTAATGTAGCTCAAGGTAGTGCCAACTCTTTCACTTGCTCACAGCCCCCAGAAGTCTCTCAGTCCCTATCTGTGACACAGTGTACCTTGACCTCATGAGAACACCGAAAATCTCTCTGCTTTTTACTTCCTTGATTTCCCACACCTACCTTTGTTTTTCTTAAGCCTCAATATTCATCTTCACTCATTTCTCTTCCATCCAAGTGTTTTGTCCTGAATGGTGCCCACCTCTGCTGACAAGCCCTCTTTCTGTCACTAGCATGGAGCATTAGTACTGGAGGTCTCAGGCAAGAGCAGCTCGTGTGGGTGGGGAAACACCTGTGGGAGGTCATGGCCATGACCCACTACTGCTGTCCTGCTCTTTGCTCCCTCACCGAGCCAAATAACAAAGCATTTGTTCCTGACAAGCAGATGGGGATGAATTGGCAAGGAGCCCAGATTCCTTATAACTTAATCTCTGTCTACTCAGCTGTAAGTAAAGAGAGTTTTGTCTCAATGATTTGTTAGGCTTTGCCACCAAATATTTTCTCACTGACATCTTTTTTTTTTCTCATACTGTTATCCCAAGAGAAGAAATGGCGAGTTAGATTTCCAGCTGCCGAGAAAAACTATCTGTAGGTAAGGGAGGATGGATGACAGGCCATTCACTAGAAGTCAGATTGCTTCTGAGGAGGATATTATGCCACTTACAAGTTTTATTCTCTCTATAAAATGTTGTGCTGCCTCAAGTATTGTAATAGAAGGAATTCAAGGCATAGGGAAGTGTAGTCCTCCATTAGCTCCAAGGAAACCATGCTGAGGCAGATGAGCTGAGGAATTCCCATAGAGAGATTTGAAAGCTTCATGGTAAGCTGCTCCTCTGTGGAGCTTTGGAGACTACCTAGAATTTTTACTGCATTGGGAATCCTTTTTTGTTAGGAACGGACAAAAAAATAAAATTCATAAGGTGGCAAGTGGCATCATATTTCAACATGCAAGAGGTCATAATCATATTCCTCTACCTAGAATGTAGCAACAAACTTTTAAACATACATAACCTTTTTCTTTGTCAAATGGGCATTTATTTTTTTTTCCCTTGACTGTCTTTTTCAGTTCTTACAGAACTGGGAAAATGGATGGACAGATCTAACTCCTGCAGAACTGTCATGGTTTAACCCCAGCCAGCCACCAAACACCACGCAGCCACTTGCTCACTCCCCCACCAGTGGGACTGGGGGAGAGAACTGGAAGGGTACAAGCTAGAAAAGCTCTTGGGTTGAGATAAAGACAGTTTAGTAGAGAAAGCAAAAGCTGCACACACAAGCAAAGCAAAACAAGGAATAATTCACTGCTTCCCATGGAGGTGTTCAGCCATCTCCAGGAGAGCAGGGCCCATCACACATAATGCTTATTTGGGAACACCAGCACCATCACTCCAGTTGTCCATCCTTCCTCCTTCTTCCTCCCACATTATGTACTGAGCATGATGTCATATGATATGGAATATCCCTTTGGTCAGTTTGGCTCACCTGGCCCAGCTGTGTCTCCTCCCAGTCTCCCATGCAGCCCCAACTTCCTTGCCAGTGTGGCAGTACAGAAAACAGCAAAGGCCTTGGCTCTGTGTAAGCTCTGCTCAGCAATAACAAAAGCATCTCTGCATTATCAACCCTGTGCTCTGCACAAATCCTAAACATAACTCCATTCTAGTCACTGTGAAGAAAGTTAACTCTACTTCAGCCCAAACCAGCACAAAAACCTACAGGTGGAATGTAACCTAAGGTCCATACAGGGACAGAAGGTGCCCTTCCTTTTCTCCACTTGCCCACTGTTTTGAATAAATTGTCTAGTGAAGGTGCAAGTGTTGGTTGACAGTGAGTGGTTGGCAGGTGTGGAGATGCTATTACCTGGCATCAAGCCAAGGCTGAAGTCAGGAACACAGTCACACAAACATATCAGACGTTCCTGATATGTCCTGCAAGTTTCCCAGAAAAGGCAGTAGTTCACATTTTACCTCCCTGATAAGATTAAATCTGCCCCTGCTGAGAATGGAGAGCTCCTGATGGACCCATCCTAGGTAATGAGCAAGAACAACTCCTGCAAAAGCAGTCAGGCTTTGAACTCCTGAGCTTTACCCATGTAGGCTGCACCAGGAGCCTGGTTTATCAGAACACTGCGACAGGAGCAATGTCTTTCGGTCAGGAGTTGGCGTAGGGATAGAGGGGAGGACTGCACAGGGCACTGTGTGCTGGCAGGAGCACGGGAGGAGCTGGCTCCTTTCCTGGAGCTGCATGTGTTCCTGTGTTGGTGGCAGGAGGAAACCTGCAATGTAAATTATGCATGTGCCTCAGGGCTGAGAGCAGAGGGCACCTGACATGGCACTGCCAAGTGAAGGCTCGGGTGCCAGCACTGCAGGTGCAGGCAGTGAAGACCTGGCTGCAGAGAGTCCTCCCCATCTCTTGCTAGCGCTAGTTGGGGCTATATTTAGACGTTTTGGTTAATGAGTGAAAGATATATGAGACAGTAGCTGCTACTTCTGTGCATAGCGACGGTGCTTGGTGGCACCTCAGAGGACAAGAAGCCGTGCCTGAGCCTACCCTGAAAACACTGTGAGCACGAGCTCCCTGAGCACTGTGCCATGCCTGTTTCCTCTCCCGCACTGCTCTCCTGCGCAGCCTTGGCAGCCCCAGCAGAAAGCGAAGGCTGCACCAGCTGCAGAGCCATCCCCCTGCTTTAACCACAGTGGTGCCTGCTCCGAGTCGAGCAGCCGTGCGTGTCCACCCTGTGCTGCCGAACAAAAGGCTGCTAACCCGCTCCGGACTCCGCGCTGGCCCCTGAGGTGGCTGCTGATCTCTCCCTCACTGCCTGTTGATAAGCTTTGGTGCTTTGCAATTCCCCTTTCCAATTACTGCCCCTGATCCCGGTGCTGGCTGGGCCTGGTGTGTGCCACCGGCTTGGCAGTAATGCAGGGACTGTGGAGCTTAGGGTGGGAGGAGATGAGAGAAATGATGAGACAGAGCAGGGACTTGCATCAGTCACTAGGAGAGTATAATCTCACAGCTGCCTTTTGCAGAAGTCCTTGGAGGTGCCTGCTCAGCTAAGGATGGAGTCGTCCAGATGAGCCACACAAAAGTGCCCCTTATGTGAGTTACATGTAGCAAAAATCTGTCTAAGGGTTAGGACAGGAACTCGGTGGGTACCCAGATGGGGGATATTGTGGCATGTGGACATTGAGGCCAGGTGAGACAAATATATTTCTAAAATCACTAGGGTATAATTGATGGGTTTGGGCTCATGGAAACAGAGAGGGTGAGCCCTTTATCCGTTTTCCTTTAGCTGCATTGCTGTATTGCTAAAAGATGCTCAAGGGGATTGTCCATATAAATCTAAAGATACAACAGTTAAATACCAACACCACTATTCTAGGTATTGTGGGCTTGATGTTTTCCCTTGTTACAGGCACATTCCCATTTCTATAACATCCACATAAGGTGATCGATCTGAAGCTCCAGAAACGACCACCTGTGACTCTGAGTCAACCAACAGCAATCCTGCAGTCATCAGCTAGCTGCTGGCTCGCTTCACAGCGTGCCCAGTGAGGATGTCTGGTGGAAATTCCAGCTGGCATAAGGCTGGCACCCTCCTCTCACCTCCTCCTGAAGCAGGCAGAGCACCGCCGTGTGCCAGACATCCCTATGGCATATTTTGTACCCAAGACTCCTTTGCAAGTATGACAAATCATGTCAGAGCTTGTCCAGCTAAGGGATGGAAAAGCAACCTGTGAACTGCAGAGGGCAAAAGTGGGGAGCTGGCACCTTTCCCCAATTCCCTAAATTCCTTTTTCCTGGGAGCTGAGCTCCTCACCCAAGCTGGCGCTGAGTTTTTATTGGTGTGAGATTGGAATCCAGCTCAGACTGCCACTGCAAGGACTGCTTTTCTCCATTAGCTCAGAAGAGAGGTCTCCAGAGGGACAAAGGGCTTCTCACCAGGAGAAAGCTCTCTATTAAAGTGTCATCACAAAAGGAAATCTTATCTGAGTGGAGAACAAAGAGGCTTCTTGGCTGGCTTATGGTTTTTAATATTTGAAAGAGCTCCCTTTCTGAAAATGCATTAAAAAATCCAACAAAACCCAACCAAAAAAAAACCCCAAAAAAACAAAAAAAAACCCACCCCAAAACATCAGAATGAATGTGAGCAAATCATGAAGATCCAGTCTTGGCCTTGAAAGGAAAGAGGTAACAGGCATGGCCCAGCAACTATCCTAAAACCCCTGTGGCAAGCAATAATCTTGAAAAAGCCAGTGCAAGCTATGTTTTCAATTTATAAATTAAATGTTTAAAATTTATGAACTTTGACTGCACAAGTAACTACTTCATTAGACTTTAAGGCTGCATGTTTCCTTGGCCTTTTTCGTGGTAAAGTAAAACACATTTCTAATAAACATGGAAAGAGATTCCAAGCTAGAGTCACTACTTTTATGTAAAGGACCCTCCAGACTCATTAAAAAAGTTTACCACCTAAATAAAGCAAGCACATTGTAATTCTTTAACTCATAAAGTTGGTAATATATACAGAATATTAGCCTACTCTTACATGTACACCGCGTGGTATCAATGAATGACATACAGTAAGGGATTTACTATGAGGAAATTAGCATATAAAACTATGTTTTGGTAAGTCTTAGTCTGCAAGATGAACTCAGGGAACAAAAGGGCATAGGGTGGGCAGTACTCTGATTTGCTGAGTAAGCATAGTGAATTATATACAGATACTGAGGAGAGAGCTCTCTGGTGCTTTGACACTGAAGATCTAACCTAAATTTCTCCCTTTCTCCTATTTTATATCAACGATTTCGATCCCTTTGACAGTGAGCAGTGGGAACATAGCTGGAGGCATGGTGATGTCTGTAATATACATTGGCCCACAAAATGAGGCTGTGGGTGACAGAGCTGGCACCATGTGCTTTCCCTTCCCAGCACTGATGCATCCACAGCTTGAGTACAACATCCGTTTTTGGGACTCCTGCCCCAAGGGGGATGTGGAAAAACTGGACAGGTCCAGCTAAGGGATGCCACCATGGTCCAGGGTCTGGAGCACAGATGCAGTGTGAGAGAGGTGGAGGGAGCTGGGCTTGTTTTGCCCAGTGCAGAAGAGTGATGGAACAGCAGCCTGTGTCTGTCTGAAGAGCAGGTACAAAGATTGCAGAGCCAAACTCCTCCTGATGGTGCCAGGGGACATCGCAAGGGGTAAAAGCCACCCATGGCAGATGGGAGGTTTAGACTTGCTTTTAGGAAAGACTTCACCATCCAATGCTCCAGAGAGGTGATGGTGGCTCCTTCTTTGGAGGCTTTTCATGATTTGACTGGATAAAGGTTGATTTGATGGTGTGATGGTGGTGGCAGTCCTGCTTCAACAGATTAGACTAAGTGACCTCCAGCAGTCCCGTGCAACCAACATTTCTGCAATTCTGTGGTTCTTTTTCCCAGAGCAAGAGAGAAGCATGTCACAAACCATCAGACAGTTCACCTGGTCAGGGAGAGGGCAGCTCTGCCAGATCCTGTCTCCCGAGGGCTGGTCACAAGTGTGCACTAGGCTATGTTGGGTTTCACCAAAGTCTGACTTCTATATGGTTGTGCCTTGTAGTAGTCACAGCTCAATGTACTTGTCCATGTCAGAGTAGAATACTGGCAGTAACCCCCCGGCCTTACCATGGACTAGGCTGTAGGAGATGCCAAATGAGAGATGCATCTTCAATTTCAAACCTTTAACCTTTCCTCACAAATCCCTTCATTTTTTCTGTCTAACTAGGAATAGCCAACACAAGCCATCTGAAGACAAAACTTTGTTTTGCAACAGCCCAAGCCTGGGCCAGCTACACAAGCCTTTGGTCTTCAAAACTCATCTTTCAGCAAGATGTCTCCTTATTTTCAAGTCCAATGATGAAAAATCCTGCATCAAATTTTACTCTGCCTCAGCAGACCCTTTGGCCTTTATGTGAAGCCTTGTATGTATAATTTGCATTTGGATCTTCTCCTGCATTGGAATTAGGCACATGAGAATCACAGGATTAACTTTTTCTGGTTAAAACTCTCCTCTGCATAAACCCTTTCCTGGTTTGCCTCAGAAAACTGTCCACAACTTTTCCACGGTCTCAAAGTTGACACAGCCAATTCTCTCCCTACCTCGCAGCTCTTTTAGGCTAGAGGAGTGCTGAAAATAGCACTGTAAATCTCACTTCACAGTTTCTTACATGACAGCAACAACCAGAAACCACCCCAACGAGTACTTTTTCCTGAGCCAACTCCATTATGTTTGCAAAACGAACGGGTTTGCTGAGCAAACAGACCTGCTCGGTCTCTGATTACTTTGATACTAAGACCATATGGGCCTAGGAGCTGGTCCCCAATCCCTGGAGCTTTTGTTTGTGGATATTGCATGTTCCTTAGGAAAAAAATAAAACAAGCCACTGATTTTACTAAGTGAAACAAGCAGGTACGGTAGTGCTGCATGTGGTGCTAGTAAAATTGTAATAGTGAAAGTTGGCAAGAGCCAAGCAGCCTTTGTATTAATTCTCTGGAGCTTCAAGTAGAGACTAATGTAATTACTTGCTTTACTTTCTAACATTTTAAGAGAAAAGTGTGTGTTTTAAAAAGTTATATTTCCAAATAAAGCAGTCAGGTCTGGAGCAGACAAAGTGCCTGATTCTAGTCCCTCTGCGTTCAATAGCAAAACTCCCATTGACTTAAATCAGAAAAGGCTTATGTCCCAAATCTAAGAAATAACAGCAAACAGACCTGTACTCTGTAGCTTTTCCCTGCTTTCTTCTCCACTTGAAGCTCCAGAAGGTTTGTCTTTCCTCAGCTCCACTGGTTGGGAGTGAATTTTAGAGTTGAAATTTTTTTCTCACATGAAGACACCTGCCTTGCAGACATCTCAGTATAGGTGTGTGAGTCCAGACATCCTGAATCTCACCCACACAAACACGGTGATTTCATTCAAGAAATATTTGTGTCATCCTTTTCATAGAATATCCTGAGTTGGAAGGAACCCACAAGGATCATCAAGTCCACCTCCTGGCCTTGCACAGGACAGACACAAGAATAACATCATGTACCTGAGAACATTGTCCAAATGCTTCCTGAGCTCTGTCAGGCTTGGTGCTGTGACCACATCCCTGGGGGTCCTGTTCCAGTGCCCAACCATGCTCTGGGTGAAAAACCTTTTCCTAATATCCAACTTAAACTCCCCCTGACACAGCTTCATGACATTCCCTGGGGTCCTATTACTGGTCACCAGTGAGAAGAGTGCCTGCCTCTCTGCTTCCCCCTGTGAGGAAGTGGTAGACCACAAAAATGTAATTTATTTCAAAATTCCACTGTCTGTCAAAATGCCATAAATTTAATTTTCCTGGGTAGATTCAAAATCCCTGATTACTGGAGCTATTTACATTAGTGTAAGAAGAAGAATTCAAAGTGTTTGGGGGATTTCTGGGAGAAGCTTTTGGGTTTTTCTGACTGTTCATTTTTGCCATCGGTTGAGGCATTTACTAAGATTAACTTCCTTGTTGAAAACACACTTGTGGTTTTTAAAACCTGCCTCTGATTAATTGCAATCTGTCTAACAACATTGTTTGTGAACTCTTATCAAAAGTTAGGCAAGGCTGGAATAGGCCTTACCAGCAGCTTTTCCCAACATGCCATTGGTAATATTAGTAAAGCCTGACCATTTGATCACCAAGTGAAAAAATAACATGGGTCCATTGCTTTTATTTCTTGGGTTGGGTATGTAACATATAAACACAGCACTTGTGGGAGCCCTTTTTTTCTTTGGATATCCAAAATCACCTTACTATACATTTTTTCTTTAACTAGCTTGTCATTTAAAAGTTTTTCCAAAAAACCAGCTTTCAGGGTCTTCCAGATTTTCACTTAGTGCCTGAATAACAAACAAGAGTATCTGAGCTGTCTTCGTCTCTGCCATGCTTTGATCTCGCCATGCTGGTTGTCAAGAGAGCAGCCAGAAGTGACACAAGGCTGAAATGCACCAAGATCCTTTCTCTGCCTAAATATTGGGTTAAGAACTAGTCCTCAGACCCCCCTCTGCATCAAAGGGTACATGAAGGAGCCTGCCATGACCATCTGGTGCCAGACAGAGCCTTCTATCAGTTTGCATTTCGCTTTCTTCTGTGGTTCCTATGAGCAATGGCTTTTCCAGCACCTTGGCTTGCCCTGTGGTTTCTGCTCAAGTGTTTACAGTCTCTAATCAGCACCTACCTTGCCTGTACTGGAGTTTGTCCCATACCTACAGTGGGATTTTCATTCAGGCTTCTCCTGGCCTGCTTTCAATCACTGGAGTCACATGCTTTCAGAGGGAGATAGAAAGGAGATTTTATTGAATGGACATAAACCCCACTAAAGCTGCACTGGCTTTTGGTAATTTCGGTCCAATGAACTGCAGGGTTTATTATCAAGGTTTTCTTATTGATTCTCCACAGCCTCTGTAGGAGATTTCCTTACAAGGCAAGGGAAACAGTGTCCTGTGCTTCAGATGGCACCTGCTCCAGCTGAGACTGGTTGGACTTCCACTTTTCTTGCCTTTATGTGCCCCATCCAGCAAGAAGATCTCCACCCGTTAGGAGAGACATCAGTGTTGGCTTTGGATGTGAGGTCTGGGACTCTCCCACACCAAATGGGTTCTAATGCCAGATGACACCTTTAAATACCATAATGCCTTTAGGTGTCCCCCAGAAACCAGGATCCCACTGCCCTCGGGATGGTGTGCTTCCTCCCATTGGATTCTGTCCTGTCCCCTCCCCACACTCAGCCCTGTACAACGAGGACTATCTCTAAGAACAAATGAAACCAGAGCTCATACAACAGTGCTCTTATGTTTACCAGGAATCAATATTCACTCCCCTGTCTCGTGCCATAGCCAAGGAGGTGCTGGGCAGCTGGATGGTTGCAGAAGTCCTTACAACTGCCTGTACAAACACAGGATGTGCCTGCAAAACTTGTGAACATGCAGATAATGCTTTGGGAACATGGAAACGCCTGCTGGCCCCTGGGATTCATACTGGGAGAACACGGGGACGTCAGAGTCCAGAAATACTCCAGAGTGGCATCCTCACAGCCAAGCCTTCCACACTACAGGGCCCTGCACCTCTCCCTCCCTTCTGCAAACCCTGGCAGCTGAGAAATTGTCTGGTAACCAGGAGCTTGCTGATCTTTTTACAAGGGCAGGTATTGATAGGACAAGGAGCAATGGCTTTAAACTGAAAGAGAGCGGGTTTAGATTAAATATTAGGAAGAAATTCTTCACTGTGAAGGTGGTGAGACACTGGTACAGGTTGCCCAGAGAAGCTGTGGATGCCCCATCCCTGAAAGTGTTCAAGGCCAGGATGGGACTTTGAGCAACCTGGTGTTGCAGAAGGTGTCCCTACCCACGGCAGGAGGGTTGGAACTAGATGATCTTTAAGGTTCCTTTCATCCCAAGCCATTCTGTGATTCTGTGACTACTTGCTCCTGCAGGTGCGTTAAATTTTCTCTAGTAAAATGAGTCTTATCTGTAAAACAAAACAGTTGGGGCCTTTGAGGTGTGATAAAAGAAGCAGTGCTCTTTTACAAGCTGCAATGGAGAAGGATTTGCCTGTGCCCAAGATGCCCACCAGCATTATGGTATCTGCATACAGCGGGAGCATCAAGGCAAAACAGTTCTGTTAAACATTTACAGCACAAGGAAAAAACATTTTTCTACGGGAAATTTGATAGTAAGAGCTCCTGAGGGCACCCCCCTCACAGCCCTGCAGGGCCAGGTTCTCTCCAAAAAGTGGTGTCACAAAAGCACTGGCTTCACTGAGGGTGTCAGCGTGGAAAGCGAGAGTGGGTTTGCTTGCTGTTGGTGGTGATTGCTACCAGCATTTCTGCAGCTAAACATGGGGGTAACCACTAAACACAAGTCCTGAAACTGCTGAAATTGTGGGGGTTTCGTCTGGTTTCTAACAAGAGCAATAGCTGCTGGCATGGGCTCTGAATAATTTCACTCTAAGTGAAGACATGCAACAGTCCAATGTTCGAAATCATGAGAGTTAGCCCAGAATATTTCTCAGTTTTGCTTTGAGGTAAGCCAATGATTCAAAGTGAAACCTGGCTAAAACCATGATGGTTACTCACTTTTAAATGTTACCCTACCCACGAACATTCGAGGCATGTAAATGAGAGCCCTCTGTCCACAAAGAGGCTGAGGCCTGAACTTCAGGCAGGAGTGAAAACATCCAAGGAAGGAGATGGGGGAAGCTCTGGGAATTTTAGGTATTTACCTCAGGCAAGTTTAACACCTCATTTCCATCAATGTCTTTAATTCATATGCAACAAAAAGCAAATATTTTAAACCAAAGATTTTGATACAGTACCTCCCACAGAGCCTGACCATGGCTGAGACCTCACTTCTGCTCACATCCTTGCTGTTGGGTGGAGGTAAGGAAATGTGATGATGTGTTTGCTGGAGATACTGGAGTGGGAGACACTTGGCACAAGCTTTTGGAAAAAGTCAGCTTCCATGGGCTGTGGTAGGGAAGGCTTTGCTTAGGATGCTGTGGAGGGTGTGGGTTAAAAGCCACCTGGAGTTTTGGAAACTCCAAAGAAAGCATTTTCCATCTGAAGGCTTTTAAATTCTCTAAATGAGTAAGTAGAATTAGATTTTATTAAAATATTTCATTATTATACTAGTGACTAATAGTGATATATCAGCCACAGCACAGTGACTCAGGAAACATGCCCTTGCTCTCAAAGCACCAACCTTTGATTTCTCCCTCCCTCCTTTACATCCATCAGCTATTGTAGCTCGTCCTCTTCAACAAACCTTTCCCGGAGCGTTTGCACAGGCAGGGCAGAGGCGCTCGCCCCTGAAAGCAGTGGAAGCTCGTGTCGGTAAGGGATGGAGAGTCCGTACGCCCCGTCCCGGCAGGATCCCCCGCCCGTGCCTCGTAGTGACGGTGACCTCTAGCGGCCCCGGGGAACAGGCTCTCCCCTCCCCAGGCATCGCCCCCGGAGCTGCTGCCAGCCGCCTCTGCCAGCTAAGGAAATGAGTCTTTAAGCAAGATGGACTAAGGGGCTCGACTCTCTGCAGCCAGGTGCGCAGACACCCCTCTCGTGTAATTTGTTGTAGGTGTCTTGTGCGTATATTTTTCCATATTTTTTTTATGAAAACATCTAATTCTTTTAGGAATCACAATCCCAAGCTAACATCTCTCATGTGCATGGGAAGGTAAGCCTGCGGTAAGACAGCAGGCAGTAGCAGATTTCACCTCTAGTTATCCTAAAAATAGCATCTGAGGATTAAAATCTGGTTTTGCTGTCTCTCCCTTTTCCTAATTTCTTGCTGTAAATCAACATCTCCTTGGCATCCCTAACTATGGAGAAGATGTGGGTTGAGTCTCAGGACCCCTGTTCCCCTCCTTGCCCGTGCCCTGCTCCCGATAGACCCGGAAAGAGAAGGGACTCATCTCCTTTTCTGCACTTCTACCCACTGCTTTCCAGCACCTCACTGGCCCTTTCATACAAGACCGGTTCCCTGGGCAAAACCAAGTCCCTTGCCTAAAATGGTCTGACGTACTCAGCCTCATCAGCCTGTCTGGGTAACCGGAACAAGAAGCCAGTCAGTCCCATGTGCCCCAGCCCCATGTGCCCCTGTCCCACCCACATCTTCCCTAGAGGGCAAGGAGGCTTACCACCACCCAGACCAGCTCCCCATCACCTCAGCAGCCTCTCTGGTACCAGGGCCAAAGGCTGCTGCATGGAGAAGTGCCTGAGCTGGCCTTTGCCATGCTCAGTCTGCACCAAGCAGGGCTGCACCAGCTTGTCTCAAGCCCACAGGTGACGTAGGATGACATTTTTGCCCCCTTACAAAAGTCACTTTTCTTCACCTAAATGTATGGGTTTTTTTCCCACCAACTCCCCATTCTTCTTTGCCTATGCAGGGCAAGCTCTGTTGTGGGCCCCTTACAAGGCTTTGCAATTGGTGTGCAGCAGCGTATCATCCAGAGATGAGAGCAACCACTTCCTCCCTCCATCACCTCTGTGAATCTGCACCAGGACCTGTTGACAGCTCTACCCCACCCTCCTCAGCTCAAGCCTAGAGAAGTGCCTGTCATCAGAAACTCAAAAGCACTCAACACTTCTTCCCTGCTGCACCATGCACACGCAGGAGTGACAGCAAAGTGACTTTCCCCTAATGAATATGGAGTTTCTTTAACAGGTCCAGCATCACTGCGGCTTTGGTAGGTTGTGGTTCCTTCCCACTCCTCCTGAAAGTCCCAGAGGTGTTAACATGCCACCCCACTGTGCGAGGGCTCAATCCCAGCAACACCCTACTCAGGGTTGAGGCCCTGCAGACACTCTGCACTCCCAGGAGGGCACTTCCAGTTCAACACCACCTGAGAAAGGTGGGTTTGCACCTTGGCAAGCTTTCTCCCTCCAGTGGAGATGTCCCACCCCACTGTGGCATTGCCCCATGCCACCCAACTCCTCGACACCGGGTGGCACATCTCACCCAGCAGCACAGATGCATGTTAGAAAATGTTTCCTTGGAGAAAACAGTTCTTAAACTTTTACACTGTTCCAAGGACATAGTTTGCCACCTCTTGAGCTGTGTGGCTTGGGAGATACCCATTTAACCTGCCCTGTGGACTGAATCTCCAGTTGCCCTGCAGAGAGCACAATCTCTCTGCTCAGGGTTCTTTCTTTCATAGAAGTCCACAGCCCATGCATGCATTTGCATCTAATTAGCATTTGCTCAGTGGACCTTACTCAAGGGCCCCAATGCAGTACCTTTCTTTTACCTGACTGGTTTCCAATAAAAAACTGTAGCATCCAAGTGGTAAGTACCTTTTTCCTGTAGAGCTTAGTGTGTTTTACAAGATCTTCTTCTTTCACAAGGATCCTGTGTGAAGGTGCACAAGCCCTTGGACTCAGCCAGTCATGAGGAATCCACGCATAGATATGCTCCACCTCAAAGAATAGGATGAAGATGTGGACATCTCAAGAAGAAAACATGCTCCTGAGCATAAAACCACCTTCCCTCCATCCTCTCCCCAGACTGCAGTTACAGACATTACAAACATCAATCCCATCGTCAATACTCATCATGCCAGAAAAAGCATTTGTGGTTTTTTAGTCACAGATCAGCCATGCAAAACAAATATTGGGAACAACTGTCTGCAAAATAAAAACCAAGCAAGCAGTGAAATTGAGAATGATTTAGGTGCAGGAGTCTAACCCAGCAGGATGAAGGCAGTGGGCAAATGCTCACCTGTGTTGGTGGGTCCAGTTTCAAATCTGTCTGCTGAGGCTTTGCTGGGTCACCTGTGTGTACAGAGCCTGGAAGTGAAGCACAGCTTTGACTGGTGACATGTGGTGAGGTGGCAGGAGCTGAGTGACAGAAAGCAGCAGGAGCCCCATCTGTCTTCGGGAGGATGGCAGGACTGACCTTCCACGGGCCTCCCACTGGCAGCAGTGGCCTGGGAGCATAGCTGTGACCAGACCTTTTGTTCCCTGTTACACGACCATTAGCCATAACCAGGCTAATAATTTGTGAACCAAGTGTTGGTGGAAAGACAGTGCATATCCTTATCTAAACCTTCTGAGGAGTATCAAAGCCAAGCTAGCGAAACCACAGTCTCCATTTCTAGTAATACTAATTTCATCCTTTTTAGGAGCTGGCATTTAAATTAAATTAAAATGATGACTCTATTGTCCCAGACTACTCGAATGCACTAAAAAAAAAAAAGAAACCACAACAAAAAATCTAAGAAAAAACCCCCCACTAACAAGACCACAGCAAACAGGTGTCTTTGCTGTGTTTGTTCCTGTGTTTGTTCCTGTGAATTGTATATTTAGTAATTGATGGCTAAGGCCAGCTGAACTTCTCAGATGGCTATGGCACTGGAAAGATGGGAAATTACCAGCCCTCCTCAAATTTCCCTCAGCTCTTGGGAAAAAAAAGCTCTTTGCTTCTTGTCCTTTTAGAAAATTTCTTCCTTGTTCCCATTTTCTATCAGCCTAGCTTTGACTCATTCTGACACCAACCATTTGCAACCACAGTGGTCACATCCTCTCCTAAGCAGGGACATTCACATGGTTATGGAGAGCCAGTGATCAAAGACAGAGTTGAGGAAGAGAGCTGAATTCCTGCTTGTTTGAGGGTCCTTAGGGGTAGATGATGCAATACCCACCTGTGCTATATGTGATGGTGCCAAAGAACAGCAGCATGCTGCAATAGCTGTGTAAGGAAGGAGACCTGTTCCTACATTCGAAAATGATTTTGAAGTAATAGGATTTTAGATGTCTTTGGGGTCAGACTTTGATCAGGGGGTGTGAAGAACAAAACACCTCTCTCTGACTACATTTTAACAGCTCCAAAGTGTCTGGGTTGCTGCAGACAATTAATGCTGGTGGAGAACCAAACAGCAACAACAAAATAAAAAATAACAATCAGAAACTTGTTCCCACAACACACTAATGTCACAAACAAAATAGTCACTGAATAACAAATGTATGGTTTTAACAGCCTCTAAAAAGTTTCCAGCATGGCTCACTGGCAAGGTCCTGCTTTAGGATTTCTGGCTCCATGATGCTAAACCACACATCTGCAATTTGTACCACCTCATTCCCCACCTCTGATTCCTGTCAGTGAGACGCAAATCATTTCTCTGTGTCTCATGGCAGAGGTAAAATCTGTGCACATGCTAGGATGGCCAGCAGTGGGATGCTCAGTGGCTGATGTCAGTCACTGCATTGGACAGTGGGGCCAGTCACTGCACTGGAAGTGCTGGGGCTTCCCACTTGTGCAAAGCATTTCCAGCAGGAAGGGGCTTGGAACAAGCCATGGGGTGTTAAAAGCCAATTTTTCTTCCCCTCTGTGCTGAAGCCAGGCAGGGGCATCTTTTGGCCTGGTTGAGCTGTGGCTCATGGCTTTGGGAGTTGGCTGAATGTGATGCCAAGAAGGCTCTACTTTAATGTGCAAGATGAGGTTTTGTTGTTTTTTGTGTCTTCCCTTACACTAGTAATTTCTCATTCTGATTTTTCTGAGAAAAAATAAAGCTGCATTTTGAGGCCAATTTTCTCTATCTACCATGTACATAGAAAACTCCCCCTAAGATGCAAATGCTCTTACTATTTTCCCCTAGTTTTTATGGAGTGCTCAGAAGTAGCTCCACTTGCAATTACACCTACAGACCAAACTCTTCATGATCACAAATCATTTAAAGCATTAAGCACCAAACATAGCTGCAGGAGAGCCCAGAGACTCACTGGGCTCAATAAGCATTAGCAGCTGAAATTTGCACCCTCCATGAATATGTTAAAAGTGAGTGAAGCCACAGGAAGCAAAATTTCTCCTATAAAGTAATAATTTGGTAACTGTATTTTCAAACATGTAAGGAAGGAGACCAACCTCAACCTGGACTCGGGAGACAGAAGTGGAGAAGTAAAGGCATGTAATACACGCATTAAAGCAACATTTATCCAACAAACCTTGAAAACTATGGACGTTTAAGGTGATGAGGATCTGTCTGGTCTTACATGTAAACCTGTAAAGGTAAAATTTGAGGACTTGCAAAATAAATCCTTCCATATGATCCAGATCTGTAAAGCACCACCAAAATTTAATCTAATTAAAATGCACAGGGTTTAAATCAATCTGGTTTAAGCAGCATATTTTCTTATGTAGACAGCAAGAGCTGCAACACAGCAAAGAGAGAAGGAGCAGAAGTTGTGGTGAAGCCCATCACCCACTGCAAGTGGGCTTCAGAGGAAAAGATCTGCCAGGAAAGAGAGTGGAGAGAAACATGGATCCAGGCCCTACGCAGGCCCTGCACTGGGCTTTGGTACCATTTTGCTGGGGAAGGGTGCCAAGACCCTCACCAGAATTACACCATGCAACTGAACAGAGCAATAATGTCTCCCTTCCCTGCTCCAAATAACTTCCAAACTTTTTGAGGGTAGTTTTATCTAACAGCCAATTTTTCTTGCAGTCTTCAGCAAAATCTTTCTCACATGAACATGATGTTCACTGGGGGAACTGCAAAGCAAAATAGAGGCTTCACCCTGAGATGTTGCTGTCTACTTACTGTCCAGCCCCAGAAGCACCTGGTCTCTATTCCTGGTTTCCCAAGTTCTGGTGAAATCCTCTGGAACAGAGAGATAAGTGTAGATACACATAGACATATACACACACGTATACACATTTTTGCCCTAAGCTCTCAATTTTGTTTCTAAGTGGCAAATTCCATTGCATTTCCAATATGCATGGATGTCCTATATCCATCCCATGGAATGCTCTGCTGCATCAATGGGGCAATCCCCATGTGCCACAAGCAGGGCCTGAGCCTGGGCTATCAGCAGGCTGGGAGCAGGGGTTGTTTGGAGGCTGAGCTGTCAGCACTCACTGTGGTTACATGCCCCCAACACTTTCAGTTGTGCAATGTCTTTTGAGGCTATACAGCTTTGGCCAGACAGGTATGGTTTGGGTTGGGGCTGATTTTGCTTTGAGGTGAGCATTGATGGAAAATTCCACCTAAAAATGACTTAATTCTGAAAGCAGAATTCTAGAGAGACATTGCCTTTCATATGTGAAAAAACAGTGCTGCAGTTTGGCAGATAAGTGCTAGCCTGCCAAGGGGGCCAACCATTACAGAGGGATGTGCTTACAAGGATGTGGCCAATGATCTTTTTACTCACTGCATGAAATTCCTGAATCCTCTGACCAAGCTGCAGGTCCCTCCAAAATGTCAGCTCAGTACAAATGTTAGTATTTGGCCCCAATTTCTTGAAGGTCTCATCCATCCATTTGCTGCCCCACAACACCTGCAACAGGACCAGTGAGGTCGCTGGGAGGACCTGGCACTGGGCAGACCCATGCAGGGAGCCAGATACTGGCAGGTCCAGGAGGACAGCCTGTGACCAGTTGAACACATATCCCAGCAGGAACTGATGTGCACCCACACCTCTGTTTTCCCTTGCTGTCTACAGAGCATCTGTGAAGCAATCAGCCTGTGGTGCCACCATCTCCCCAGAGAGATGCCAGTGTCACAGCAGGGTGTGGAGGTCTGTGCTGTGGCTATGCTGGTGGCTGGCACTGGCAAGCATCTTGGCTCTCTGAGGTGCCATGTCTTCATTCTCCTGCCTGCTCTCCTAAGCAGGATGAAAAGAAGAGAGGAGTTACAAAAGCAACACTAAAAAGCCACGTAAAAGTTGCATTTCTGGTTCTGTACATTACGATCTGCCTACATTAGGACAGTCTGTACCAGGTCAGCCCAGGTCCCATGCACACACACCACATACAGGGGTGTGTGACAGCCTTTCTCTGGGTGATTGCCAACTGCCTTCTCCCCGAGACTGTGCCGTGCTTGGCGCTGCGTGGGCCACACTTTGTGGGTGAATCACTGTTGTGGTGAGAATGGGTTTGTCTCTTTGCTCTGCCCACACTGAGTCTAGGCAGTGATAAGCCATAAAAGCTAGAGTTCACTCTGGCCACCACTGGTAAGGGAGGCTTTGGTTAAGGAAGGTTTTCATTAAGTCAAACTTTTACTCCACAGCGAGTTGTTCCCACTTGCCCCCAAAATCCATGGGATTCTGCAGGATTAGGGGTTGAGGAGGTAGAAATGCACAGAGGTGCTGAGCACTTGGGGCTGGTGCTGCAGCCAGTTACAGACACTCTTTGAGCAAGCAAGAACAAATCGCTTTGAAAAAAGATCAGGTACCAAGGTCTGCAGCTTCTCACTGCTCACCGTGACTTCTCTGAGGTTTCCTTTCCCACAATAAAGCACAGAGCACCGCGCTGCTTGCATGCAAATGCTGGGTAGATAAATCAGCAGAGGATGCTGAGGCATTGAGGTGGGTTGAAAACTGACTGAATGTCTGGGCCCAGAGGGTGAGGATCAGCAGCCCAGATTCTAATTGGAGGGCAGTGACTAGCTGTGTACCCCAGGGGTCAATACTGGCTGGGTCCAATCCTGTTTGACATCTTCATTAATTACCTGGATGTTGGGGCAGAGGGAGCCCCCAGCACATTGGCAAATGACACCAAACTAGGAGGAGTGGCCGATACACCAGGGGTTCTTGCATACCATCCAGAGAGACTTCAGCAGGCTGGAGAAATGGGCTGGTAGGAATCTCATCAAGTTCAACAAAGAGAAGTGCAAAATCCTGCACCAGTACATAATGAGGGCCACCCAGCTGGAAAGCAGCATTGTAGGAAAGGACCCAGGGCTCCTGGTGGACCTCAAGTTGAACATGAGCCACCATTGTCCTTGTGACAAAGAGGGCTAATGGTGTCCTGGGCTGTGTTAGGCAAAGTATTGCCAGCAGGCCAAGGGAGAGAGGGTCCCTCTCCTCTGTTCAGCACTGATGAGGCCACATCTGAAGTCCTGGGTTTGTTTCTGGGCTCCTCTATACAGAGACATAGACATACAGGAGAGATCCCAGCAAAGGGTCACAAAGATGATGAAGGAACTGAAGAATGCTGCCTGAGAAAAAAGGCTGAGAGAGTCTGTTCAGCCTGGAGAAGGCTCAGAGGGATGTCATCAATGTATATAAATACCTGAAAGGAAGATGCAAAGAGGACAGAGCCAGGCTCTGGTCAGTGCTACCCAGTGGCAGGACCAGAGGCAACAGGCACAACCTGAAACACAGTGTGGTTGGACCAGCTGACCTCCAGAGATCCCTTCCAACCTTCCACTCTGTGAGGCATTGACGCACTGAGCTGAAGGCTCCATGGAAATGCTCATGAGGATGATAATTTTTCTATTTGCCGTAGGATTTACCTTGTATGTGTTAAACATGGCCAAACCTTGGTCAGAACACAGACTAAACACTGAATACAAAGGATAAATGGAAATTGAGTGAAAAAAAGACTAACAAAAGTAACAAAATATGAAGGTGCCCTCCAAAAGTAATTGTCGTTCAGGATCATGGAGATTCATACTGAATTAAGATGCATTTTTGGCACTTTCTGTATCATGAACACTCATTTTTGCATTTTGTGATCACCTTCTACGCCAGTTGCTTTTGTTCATGTCGTAGCTGCATGTTACAAATCTGTGTGCATATATAGTGTATGTAGCCCTGGCGTAAGAAAAAAACAGATAAAAATAGGACCTTAGTTCTCCAAACTTGCCTTATGATTCTGTGTTCTTAACAAGCATTTAAACATTGTTTTTAACCACAGAAATCAGATACCAAGCAAACTTTCATCTTATTCCTGCAAAATCAAAATGGAGCTTCTAAGTCACAGCACAGCGTGGGAGCAAGTGCCTTTCATGCTCGCTGGAGGAAGTTACTTCAGAATGTGAATTTCATTGGTATTTCTCCTTCCAAGGTGCCCCAATCTACATGACTAAGAGGTGCCCCTGTTATCACACCAAGCCCCTCCCTGCAGCCAGGCTCAGGGAAACCACAAGCATGTAGAAACCATGGTGTTTGCATGGGCCACACATGAGGCTTCATGCCCATATTTTGGGGCTGAAGGCATAGGCATGTAGAAGGAAACAGCTCCCAAATCTGCTGCCGCGTTGTGTTCCACCACTCAGAATGCTGGAGTGAGCTGTCCTACTCCTCTGACTGTGTCATGACTTGGTGCTGCAACATAATTTCCAGAGCTGGCACTGCATGTGCAGAATAAAGTCAGACAGGTCATGCAGAAGCAGAAGATTTCAGCTGCTTTGTTATTCAGTGTTTCCCACTTAGGTTTAGGGCCAGATCGTGTTTCAAACATATCAAAACTCCAGTAACTATTTTCTTGAGATTTTTCTCACAAATTGGTAGGAATCTTCAGATTTTGCTTTCTCTACAATTCCCATCATCTCAAGTTAAAGCCTCTCATAGTCCTCCCAACATAGCTGCTGTTATTGAATGGACAGGTGGATGTTAAAATCAGAGATTCTCCTAATATCTGCTCTACCACCAGATGACTATAGGTGACCTGAGATCCAGGGGCTCAGCTGTGGAAAATCCCTGCCTCTTGCATTGAAACCAAAAGCAGCTGGATCTGAGATTTTTGTGTCTACACCCAAAGCTTCCTGAAAATGTTTTGCACTAGAAGAGAGAAAAGGTAACTGAAGTCGATGGGGAAAGCAAAGAGGGAGAGGTGATGATACAATGGAAAGAGGAGATGCAAACTTCCTGCTTGTCTCTTTGTGAAGGGACTGTTACCTCATTTGTTATGCTGCCTTGCCCTCAGAAAGTCCAGTTCCAAATCATCTCTCAACTTTGGGAAACCCCACCAGATGTAAACAACTACCTCAGCACCCCTGAGGGTGGCTTTGCACCTGACGATGAAGCTCTGGAGGAAGCCCAGTGATGGATCTCCCAGCACATGTGAGGACACATGCCTGCCTGGTATGGTTCTGATGGCTCTTGGTGAACTTTTCTCACCTATCGCAGCCACCACCATAGCTTGGCTCACAGCTGATGGCTTGAAGCACCTGACCCTGGAGTAGCTGTAGCCTGGCTTTAACCCCAGCTAGCAACAACCAAGAGCCACACGGCCGCTCACACACTCCCCCACCAACAGGATGGGGGAGAGAATCAGAAGGGTAAAAGCTAGAAAAGCTCATGGGTTGAGATAAATACAGTTTAATAGAGAAAGCAAAAGCTGCACATACAAGCAAAGCAAAAGAAGGGAGTTGAATACACTGCTTCCCACAGACAGGAGGTGTTCAGCCATCTCCAGGAGAGCAGGGCCCATCACACATCACAGTTCCTTGGGAAGACAAACATCATCGCTCCAGATGTTCCCCCCTTCCTCCTTCTTCCTTCCACATTATATACTAAGCATGATGTGCTATGGTATGGAATATCCCTTTGGTAAGTTTGGGTCACCTGTCCCAGCTGTGTCTCCTCCTAATCTCCCATGGACCCCCAACTTCCTTGCCCACATGGCAGTAGGGAACACAGAAAAGGCCTTGGCTCTGTGTGAGCTCTGCTCATCAATAACAAAAACACCTCTGCATTATCAACTCTGTGTTCTGCACAAATCCCAAACATACTAGCTACTGTGAAGAAAGTTAACTCTACTTCAGTCCAAACCAGCACAGCTGAGCTGGGATGAAACCACCATGATGAGATCTCCATGTGGGAAAGGAGACTGCAGATGCTTTCATGGGATGGCAGAGAGTGATGTCTTCTGTGAGGATGATGTGAGAAGAGCCACAGTGACTCTGAGGTGCACATCTACCCTGAAGTATCCAACATCTGGCTCTGGGAAGTAGCATGGAGCAGTGCCTGACAGGCACCTGTCTGGGGTCATGTCATGAGTAATGACCATGATGCACACGTCAGGAGAGAGACCCTCCATGCTGAGTGATTTCACAGGACTCCCACAGGAGGTGTCCACTGTGCCCTGCCTGGCTCCCTGGCAGTAGGGATACCCTGAGTAGGACAAAGGTCTGACCCTCCCTGGGATGGGCACCTGGGCTGTGGAAATCTGCTTGCTCCCAGCCATGCCCAAGGAAAAGTGTCTTTGTGCAAACACAGACATGACCAAACAAAAACTGGACTCAGTTTTGAAGATGAACCTTGCTCCTCAAATCCCACACCACATTCCATCCAACTGCTGGGTACAGTAAAGGACAGTATCTCTTAAATGAGATGGCTGCAAACTGGGGCGAACAGGGCTTCTCTACACTGTCTGAGTGGGGATCCCTTTTCAGCTCATCCAGTGTTGCAGAGGCAGACAGCAGGTCCCTCCAGCTGGGCAGGGGACCCCCAGCCCTGTGCTCCCATCTGGAAGGGGCTGTTTGCAGTGCAGCACCTCTGGGCTTGGTGAGACCTCTGGGGCCGTGCAAACGGGTGGAGCTGGGCTGCACTCCTGTAGCACAGCACCCGCTGCATGCAGGGCAGGAGCGTGTTTTGCACAAAAGAAGAACCCACTTCCTTTCTTCTGCATTGCAAAAAGAAAAATAAAATAAAGCAGAGAGCATTGTTTTCCCTCCTTCTTATTCCCAAGCCCTTGGATGTGGTTGTCACCCAGATCTTTGGTCTCCTCCATCTCTTTTCAAGGCTGGCTATGCCACTTGGGTCATCTCCGTTCCCTGCTCAGGGGCTGAGACCCCTCAGAGCCCTTCTAATCCAGGCCCCCTTTGACACAGCAATGCCTTCCTGCTCCCACAAGCAGCTCCCCATCCCCAGGTGCTGTGGGGTTGTCAGCATGTAATTCCCCTTCTGGGATCTGCAGCTCTCTTTTTGGTGCCTGTATGAGCACAGAGCCCAAGGGACGGGAGGGATTGGAGGGATTGCGTACAGGGGAAAACCCACTGCTCGGGAAAAATCCCGGCCATGAATTTGCATCGCAAACTGCCCTGGCCATCATTGCCAAGCACTAACTCGAGGCACTGGGGGCACCTGGCTGGAAGCCAATGGCATTTTGCCCTACTTCATCCTGGGTTTATTTCCTTGATGGTGTTAATCTGTGGAGATAAAAGTCCCAAGTGAGAGAGCATAACGAGGACAGACTGGAACCTTTCATGGACAAAGCATCAGCTCTTGCACCACCAGTGCCACAGTGACCCCTGACTGAGTGTGACCAGCCACAGCTGCATGTTGTGCAGTGCAGTAGGTAGACAAGAGGATAGCCCTAGATCCACTGGCCATTGTGGACTCAGGATTTCTGTAGAGAAAACACTCCTCTAATGTTACATCCCTTGGCTGTTTTCACCATCATGATGAAACAGCTTAGGAACATTTGAGCCCCACACAAGTCTGATTAGCTTAACTCTTGGCAGATGTGCACATAGTAAATCCCCATCATACGAAGGAATATTTTTAATAATTTACTCAGCAGTTCTTCTATTAGTAGCAGACCTTTCCCTCCATGTCATATTAACCCCCAAGCAACTAAAGTATTTCCATTAACAGAAGGTTGTTAGAAAATTTTCACTATTGCTCTTGCTAGGTACCTTCAACTTGTAGTAAATTCATGGCAATATTATTCGTTGTGTAATTTCTATACAAATGACTCACAGTACATGAGTACACATATTAGTAGTCAGTTTAATGTCAGTGTGTTTTAAAACATTCAAAATCTTATGCAATTAAATAATTAGTTGGGCTTTATTAGCTCAGAGGGAAATATAAATTTAGCTTAACTGTAATCTTAACCTTGACATTTCTTGGCTTCAGTATTTTTCAGTAACATCCTGAATGTCCCATGATGGGAATTTCCTAGTTTATTAGGAGTTTTGGGGAGTGGAAAAAAAAAGAAAACCAGCAAGATCATAACCACCATCACCAAAAAAACACCCCTAAAACCACTAAAAAGGAAATTAAAAATCTTGGGATTTGAAATCCCCAGTTGTGTCCAGTAAAATAGCCACTGTGGGAAAAACCATTTCACCAGTCAAGGGGCAGGCTGCACTTCTGCAAACATTTGGGGAAGTGCTGTAAAGGAAAGTACTCTTTTCATCCTGCAACACACACACACATAGGGCTGTGGGGCAAATCACAGCTCTCCACTGCTTGACACCCTGTGGGGGCAGAGCCTGCCCTGAGAGCTCCAGTTGAGACCAGGGGCTTTGCCACGAATTTATCACACAATAAATCATCTTAATAACAAAACCATTTTTCCACTAAGGGCAAATTGTCTCACTCTGCTCAGGTTAGTCTCTTCCCTAAGGTGGTCTCTCCATGTGTGTCTGAAAGGCAAATCTGGGCTTCACCACAGTTTGGGGAGCTAGGCACAGTGTGGCTTGTGCTGGCCATGGGCACAATAAGCTTCGTGGGAGATTTGCCACAACTTTATTGGAAAAAGTTCTGTGGTCTGATCATACATATGTGCCCAGGGCTGAGCCCCCTAGATTGCACATGAACCAAAGACTTGGCTGTTTTCATTGTTCGGTTGCATTTTGCATCCTTGTAGAAATTTTCAGAGTAAAACCCGAAGTCGGCTCAGATGTCGGGAGCGATTGCTGCGCAGGTACACTCATTTATCTTCTCCAGCACAACCACTACTGAGAATATCCCCCGCGGCAGCAACATGCCTCTCACACACCGAAACAAAAAAAAAAAAAACCAAAAAAAAACCCCACCCAGAAAGAACAATACAGTTTTACTAACCCTATGAAAAAAAAAAAAAGCCACCCAAAACCACCCAAACCTCATGATGCTTTTAGAATGTGAGCGAATCCCGACAGGCTCTCACACGACCGCGGAGCCCGAGCGCAGGGCAGGAGGCTCCTCAAAAATCGGGCAGGAGGAGGAGGAAGAGGAGGCAGCACTGGTGCTCCCAGGTTGGAGTTCCCGATACC
>NW_008689567.1:0-39028 GCF_000695815.1 Acanthisitta chloris
GGGCGCTGAGCGAAGCTTTCCGACCTTACAACATCTCCTGGCAGCTCAGCTTGCTGGAGGTGCACAACTCCTCCCTGCGCCGCCGTGCCATCCTCCTGGGCTGCGAGCCCAGC
This sequence comes from Acanthisitta chloris, assembly GCF_000695815.1. Classification (NCBI taxonomy): domain Eukaryota; kingdom Metazoa; phylum Chordata; class Aves; order Passeriformes; family Acanthisittidae; genus Acanthisitta; species Acanthisitta chloris. The sequence continues at coordinate 114 of NW_008689567.1, forward strand.
AAGGTGGGCAACGAGCGCTGCGACCCCGAGTGTGAGCATCCCCTCACCGGCTACGACGGTGGCGACTGCCCGGGGCCTGGGCGCTGCTTCTCCTGGGAGCGGCGCGACCGCGTCTGCCCCCTGGGGGGGGTGGATGACTTCGATGATGGTGACTGCTGCGACCCTCGGGCCACTGACGTGACCAGGACCTGCTTCGACCCTGACTCGCCCCAGCGGTAGGTGTGGGGTTTATGGGGTTGGGATGTCAAAGGATGGGATGCACCTTCTCTCCGACATTCACACTTGGGTATTGCTCCCCAGTGTGGGGAGGAGGAGGTGTATTCCTGTGGAACAGGTGTGCTTCCTACCAAGGGGAGTAAATCCTGCAGCATGACATAGCACCCCTCTGTGAAGCCCTGCCATCAAGTGTTTTTACCCTTCCTAAAATGAGTGGGGAGTGATGGGGAACATCCCCCTGGGGGCACTCCCAGTGCAAAGCTGCCAGCCTGGGATTGTGGGCATCCCCAGGGTGGGCAGAGCAGCCCCATGCAAAGGATACTGCTTACCTGGATCCCCTGCATGGGATGCAACAGGGAGATTGCTGCTCTTTCCCCACCTACCCTGTGTCTAAAGCCTGATTTCTTAACTTCTATTTAAAATGCCTTTCCCTGAGTGCTGACATGGGGAGAAGGAGGTGATGTCAGGCACAGGATTTGGAAAGGTGTGGGTGAGTGTGCATGAGCCTCCCTGAATCTTGCCCCAGGCAGCGATGCCCACAGGGAGATGCCCTTGGCTGGGCACAGGCAGGGGCTGATCAAACCCTGCACCTCAAAGCCAAATGGTGGCTGGGCTGAAAAATCCCTCTTCAGGCAAAGGCATGGTGTGGCTGCTTGGTGCTGGAGGACGACATGTACCTTTACTGTGTGCTGCAGGTGCAAAATACCTTGCAAACCCCACATTGCTCCATGAAGCATCAACTTGGGGTGTTAGGGTACCCTTACTCTCCCCAGGGCTCTTCGGAGGCAGCATCTGTGGTGGGATAGAGAGGGGAACTCCCTCACATGATGGGGACCCTGAGGTGTGGGGACAGTGTCCTCCATGTGGTCAGTGGCTTGTGCACACCTGCCCTCCTCTCCAGAGTCTCTGAAGTGCCGACAGCCCTGCTGATGGCTTCCAGCACTCAGGGCTCTGCCAAATGTACTTTCTGGCTGGAGACAGGGAAAAAAAAGTCATGGCTTTTCCTTTTTTTTTGTTTTATTTAAAGCTGTTTCTGTCTCGGTGACAGAGAAAATTGCTCATTCCCTGCTGCTGCTCCTGGTGATGGGCAGAGGTGCCCACCGGAGCGGGAGCAGCACAGTGCAGATGGCAGTGTCTGTGCAAAAAAGCTGGAAGGGTTTTAGGGACACGTTGCTCATTTGATCTTTTTTCTCCTTCACTTTTCTTCCCCTGGGCTGTAGGAACAGGTAGGCTTTGGCCATAGATCCTTTCTTCCAGACTTGCTTCTTCTCTCTGGTGCTTCCCAGGCAGGACACGGAGGGAGGAGGGAAGCAGGTGTCCCTGCTTGGGTAGTGGTGATGGAGAGGAGCTGCACTTCCCCTTCTCTCTTCCTGAGCCTTTCCAACCATCCTTCAGTTGCCTGAGAAAACATAGGAGGAGGATGGGGAGTCTTTCTTCCAATGCATCCCAGCCATGGAGAGAGGCATCACACCATGTCCCTTCCTGAGCAACCCCCCCAGAAGATGTTTTTCCACCTCTGGAAGTGTCTTTGGTGACAGCCACCACTGCCACCCTGTGCCTGCCTGTCTCCTTGTTTCCCAGCCCTGTGAGCCAGCATGGCAGTGCTTTCCTGAGCATGGAGGAGATGAACATCCTCCTGCCTGCACAACAACTCTCCACTCATGGGGCCATCACCACCCAACACCACTTGGCCTTGGCTTTGGCAGGGCAAAGGCTCAGTCTTTGCCCTCTGTGTGCAGTTAGAGAAATGTTTTCATCCTCAGACAAGAAGGGCTCCACCTTAAATTAAAAAAGGCCAAATTTTTGCTGGTATGAATCAGGGCTTCCATTTGTCAGGATTTTCCCCTGAAAGTTGGGAAAGAAAAGAAAAGAAAACAAAACAAAAAACCTTGCTTCTGTGGGAAAGGAACGGGAAAACGGGAACACTAGGGAAATAACAAATCTTTTGCAATTTTCTTTCTGTAGACCGCATTGGTCTGCACAGAAGACAAGATTGATTGTTTGTAGGCTAAGCTCTGAAAAATGAAATCCGGTGTGCCTGGTATTTGGGAAATGTGGGGGCATGAGTTGAATCCTGCTGCCACTGAGCTCTTCTGAGCTGCCTTGGGCTGACTTCTTCAGAGGTCACAGAATAAAGGAGTCATAGAATTGTTTGGGTTGAAAGGGACCTTAAAGATCATCTCATTCCACCCCTCCTGTCATGGGCAGGGACACCTTCCACCAACCACGAGGTTGCTCACAGCCCCATCCAACCTGATGCTGCTGGTGGACACCCACCCTCCCTGGGCTCATCCCTGCTGAAGGTACCCTTATTCCTGGGGTAGAATATATATGTTTGTAGGAAAACTAATGGGAAATTGGGTTTGAGAAAAGCCAAGGTGAGCTTGAGTTCACCCAAGAGCATGGCCAGGTTGGTGGTGTTTGCCCAAAGTTGGTGGATGAACCTCAAGATGCAGAAGCCTGAGAGCTCAGCCTGAGGGGTTTTGTTGAGGCAGAGCTCCTGCTGAGTGAGTGCTGCTGTGTTTGCTGTAAGGTATTATACTTAAATGCACATTTATGAGGAGCAGGGCAGCTGGCAAACTTACAGAAGGATTTTTAGGGTGGGAGCCAAAACGGGAGAAATAACGCGAAATAAAAGTTAACAAACTGCGGAAAGGAGGCACAATAGGAGCCAGGTGCTCTGATGGGAACAACAGCTTTGGGTCTGTAACTGGAGGAGAGCAAGTGAGCAAGCTGGCTGCTGCTCACTGAGATGTCTCTGCCTTCTCAGACCTGTGCCAGAGGCCAGGAGGGAGCTGTGGCTTTGGGAGAGCTGGGGGAGAGGGAACCCCCACTGCAGGAGGTGCTCTCTGCATCTCCTTTTAGATCAAGGTGGCAAGACAAAAATGCTGGGATGGTTATTATATGGTGTAAATCAGCTCTGCTGTATTTAATTTTAAAGCTTTCAAAAAGAGTGGTTTGGATGTGAATGTTTCTTGCTACGGCCAAAAATAATCAAAAGGAGAAAAAGTGAGACACTAGGCAATTTCTTAGCAGCTTTGTGCACAGATTCACTCCATTTTGGTGAAGGGTCTCAGTACCTTGTCTTATCTTGCATGATCGCAAGCACTTACGCAAAAGATTTTACCATCTTAACACATCCCTCATTTAAACTCCCCTTCCCTTGGGCTGCAGCTTAGAGAGAGGTAAATCAGAGTGAAAAGCCTGAGGAACATTGGTGGCTCCAGTGCTTCTTAGCTGGTGGACATCCCAGTATACTTCCAGACCCTGTGAGGGTGCTGAGGCACTGGCACAGGTTGCCCAGAGAAGCTGTGGCTGCTCCATCCCTAGAAGTGTTCAAGACTGGGTTGGATGGGACTTTGAGCATCCTGTTCTAGTGGAAGGTGCCCCATGGGGCTGGAACAAGATGATCTTTAAGGGCCCCTCCAACTGAAACCATTCTGGGGTTCTACAAAAACTCTGATGGGGATGGAGCCAACTGTGGCTGAGGCAGGAGCTGCCCCCAGCTCTGGGGTAGGGGATGATGCTGAAATGATGGCAGTGTCCATCAAGGCATCTTGCCAAGTCTTTCCTGCAGTCCTCTGATAGCACATGGGACAAGACAAGTCCTGCTATGGTCTGAGCCAGCTGGGTCATCCATGTGAAAAAAACACATGTAGAACCCACTGGTGGAACTCATGGCTGGAAGGAGACTTGAGCAGAAACTCATGTGAACTGCTGTGTATAGACCTCCCTGCAGGGCACCCCAACAGGGTGAAGCAAGTCAGGGACTTCTCATTCACCCTGACCCACCCTGAACAAGGGGATAGACAGCATTAGGAGAGCTGCTGACTGTTACCCTTCACCCAGTCTCATCCTGATTTAAAGCATTTTCCAGGAGTTGCTGGCAGTGCAATGTCAAGAGTCTGGAGTAAAATTTGCCTTGATTTTCTGCAGACTCGCATCTTCTTGCAGTGCCTGAGTGCCGCTGTAATTGGTGCTCTTGGAAGGAAAGCAGCAACAGCTCATTAACAACAATTAACACTCAGCGAGGGTCCCCCTCGGGCAGTTAGTCAATGAGAGTCTGGTGTGTGACACAGTTAATGTGAAAAGAAAAACCAGAGGGGAGTCTGGAGAGCAAAGTGGGTAAGGGCTGAGCTGCTGTGCCTTTCATCTCTGTGCCCAAAGTAATGGCAGAAATAACCAAAGTGACAAAAGGAGGTGAAAAATGACGAGGTGTCTCCAGCCTTGGTGGCCTCCACTGGGATGACCATGGTGGTGATGTTAAAATGTACCTGATTAACAGGACACTTGATGGGCTTTAACACAAGCTTAGCTGGCCTCCCAGTCCTAAGGGAAGGGTGCTTAATTGGGTTAAGGCTGCTTGGGAACCCCCTGCTGTTTAAGCCTTGTCTTCAAAAGCTGATCCAGATTAACCTCACTAAATATCTCTGGTGAACAACTCCAGAGGATGAATGAATCACTCCCAGCTATTCCCAGGCACTTGAGCAGCCAGTTGTTCAGCTGAATGTGGTTGGACCTGAGGGTATAAAGGGTGTCAAATTGAGAGCAGGTGAGGCAATGATGGCAACTTGGGCCCATGGCTGACCTGCCCAGACCTTAATCCCAATCAGATGGTAAAGCAACATTCAAATTAGCTGCTCACTTCCTTTTCCTCTCCCCTTGCTACAGGAGACCTTAGCAGGTCTTTCTCATTGTGAAAGAGGGGAGGTATGTGCAATGTTATTCCAAAATTAGAAGCCTTAGGTTCAACCTGAGTTCACCAACACTGTTGCAGAGCATAGACTCAACTGGAGGAGGTAAGTATCTGCTGCTTGTGGTGGTTGAGCACCTGAAGGGTGGATGGAGGGGGTGTGTTATCTGCAAACTATTGAACTCACTGCTTGTGAAGTGTGGAGTAGGAGAGTATGATGCTCCTAATAGGAAAGCAGGGTTGGGAGGTCCCCTGCTCAGGACCCGACCTCTGACTGCTTTTGAGCTAACTCTGGCACCTCTTGGAGTCCTACTGGCCTGTACTCACATATTGGCCTGGTGTTCCCAAATAACCAAGCTTGTAATTGGTGAGGAGATAGGTGCTTTGGGGACACTCAAGGTGGCAGTGATGGATTCACTGGCTTCTGAGCTTGTTTCTTCTCCCCTGTGACCTGCTGGGACTTGGGTGGGGTGTGCGTGCAGTAGTAAAAAGGACTTTTTGCTGGAGCCTGATGGTTTTATTGGTGGATGCTTTAAGGTTTCATGAAAGTGGTTGGATTTGAACTCCTTGGAAAACTTATGATTTCCTTATAGGAAAGCTCCCTCTCTCTGAGTTTTCTGATGGATTAACAGTTTCAGAACATGGTGAAGATAGGAGGGAATGTCCTTGCTATATCAGGTGGGCGATGTCTACCAAACTACTTGCCTGTGATGGAACTTGGAGGCTACGTCCACATGAATGTGCCTCTGGGTGCCTTAGCCTACTCAAATCCCTAACTTGGGGGTAAAGACCTCAAATTTGACCTTATTGAAGTGTTGGAGAGTATGGAGAGGGATATGGTGTCATTGGAGAGAATTAGACATGTTACTACCTCTTAGTGACATTAGCCCAGCAGTGGGATTTTCCTCCCAAGAAGAAGGACTCGGGGTGGCAAGATACTGCATTGCTGTGGCAGAGGAGGTGGTGGTGGTGGGGACTCCAGTGTAGAGGCTCACTCTAAGGCACATGTGGCAAGACCAAGGTCTGACTTAGCCCCTCCAACATGGCATCAGGCCAGCAGGACCATGGGAATGACTTGTTTCCATAAGGAAACAACTGAGCACTAAGGTGCTGCTGTCCAAGGGACTGTGCAAAGTCTTGGGAACACTGTCCAAAGGCAGAGAGCTCCATATCACTGTGGCTTCTGGTGGGGCCAGAGCTGGAGTGGGGCTGGAAGAGGAGAATGAATATGGAAAGGTGTCCGGGTTCATGGGCTGGGCCACAGTCCCTGGCTTTGCCACTAGCCAAAGCAGCTTCCTGATGTGCCCAAATCTTCCTCCCTGATTTTTTGGGGTGCTAAAACTAGGAGGTAAAATCCTAGTAATGTACTCCTTTTCTTCCCAAGGTAGAAGGTTCTGGGGTTAATTTCCAACAAGCCTCTGCTGGAGGATGAGTCTTGCTCACTGCCACAAGCCTTCCTGTGAGCGTGGAGCTGCCAGGCAGTGTGTTCCTCACGGAACCTGCCAGGTCCCCCCAGGGGTGACCACATCTCTGTGGGAGAGGCAGAACAAGATCCGCGTGTGAGCGAGGGCTGGGGACCCCTGCCCAGCCGCTGTGAGCAGCCTGGGTGCTTTCGGGGAAAACAGCTGTCCCAGATGTGAGCTATTGTTCTAGCAGCACCACTGTCTCGGGGGCTCACTTAAGGGAAGCTGATTGTATCGGGATGGCAATTGTGAAGGAACAGCGTGTGTCCGGTGGTTGGGAGGGGTCACTCTTTGTCAGCCCTCCCCAGGGCTCCTCCTCATCCCACTGTACCCTTGGCTGTGGGTGGAGGATGCCAGCCTAGACCCTGCCAGGCTAGTGAGACCCCAGGAACAGAAACAGCAGGAGCTCAGCACCATCAGCTGGGCATTAATGGGGTCTCTGGGATGATTTTGATCCGTGTTGGGCTGGCAGGCTGAGCCATGACCACTGGAGTCCTTAAATTTTGAAGTCCATAAATCTATACTGCTTTTAGTTTGCCTTGGCCCAGTCATCACTGGTATTTAGGAAATCCAACTGCCCCTTTCCAGGGGATGATGATGAATCCAGTATCACTCAAACCCACCGAGATGGTGCGAGGCAGAGGACTTTGTTCTAGAGGCTTTAGGAAGCATGAGGATGCTGAATATTTGCTGTCACTTCCCAAGGGCTGTATTTGGGACCAAAGACAGTCTTGGATTATTTTTGCTTGTTTGCTATTAATATATGATGGTTGCACTACAGAATTTCCCCAAAAAAGTATCTGGTGTCCTTTTTATATCTGTGAGGAAGGCATTTTTAGAACACTGGCTTGTACATTCCAGCTGGGACACCCAATTGCCTGAAATCTAAAAATAAGTTGGAGGCTTGGGACTTGGTTTTACCCTTAAAAAAATAAATATATGCATAAAAAGCAAGGGGGAGATGTTTGGCTTGAATATGTTTCTTTTCCTCTTTTCCTCTCTTTCAATCCCTTTCCTGACTAAGAGGACTGAGATCTGTGCTATGGCAGAGGGTGCTATGGGAGATGGGTGGAAGAAGAGCAGGCACCTGATGAAGAGCTTTCCATTGAAAAGCAGTGGGGGTAGGTGCCTAACCTCTCTGAGTTCCTTTGAGAACCTTGCACAGCAGAGGTTTTAAGATGTTTGAAAACACTTGCCTGTGCTGTGGGAAACTGTGGCAAAGAAGTCTTGGATATCTTCCCCCCTAGACATGGAGCAATGAGGTGCTGCCACTGATGCCTATATCAGACCTCCTAGACCCTGGGTAGGGAAGACAGACATTTAATGAAATCGGATGAATTTATGGGTATAAATTGAAAGAGGAAAATTTAGCTTAGATATTAGGCAGAAGTTTTTGCTGTGAGGGTGGTGAGACACTGGCCCAGGTTGCCCAGGGAGGATGTGGCTGCCCCAACCCTGGCAGTGTTCAAGGACAGGGTGGATAAAGCCTTGAGCAACCTGCTCTGGTGGGCAGGGGGTTGGGGCTGGATGATCTCTAAGCTCCATTCCAACCCCTTAACATACTATGATACTGTCCTGGCTAAATGCAAGGCAAAAAATTACACAGTTCCCCTTTATCTGGAGCACTTTGCTGAGCCTCCTGGCCCTGAGGCTGCTCAACTATGTGAAGTCCATGCAGTGCTGGGGGAGCATTGCACCCACTGGTGTTATCCTCTCTGCCTTTTCTCAGCAGATCACGAACTGCACTGTAAGAATTGGCAGTGAAATTTGTGGTCCTGTGGACTCTGACTTGTATTCAGAGACCTTAAGACATGGAATGTTGCTTCATATTTTTTTCTGCAGGTAAAAAGTAAGAGAAAACTGGTTTACAAATCTATTCTTATGTGTTAGGTGGGTCAGGGCTGATCTGTGCACCCACAGACTGGCAAAAAGCGCTGTAAAACTTAGTCCTGGCCTGAGATTTTTCTTTATTTTGCTTTGAAACAAACAATCCAGGCAGAAAGGGAACCATACCTGGCTTTGTTTAGCTTGGAGCCTGCTCTAGAATAACTTGCCACTGTTGAGTTCTGCCTCCCAAAACCGCAAGGGGCTGCAAACATATTTCTCCATTTCCCCTGGCGCTTCTCGCTCGCCCTCTCTCACACATGTTCTGTGTAACTCCAGCCAGCATCAACACTGTCAAAACCCAGTGCTCTGGACAGTGAGACACTCTGAAGTGTGTTGGTGGGTGCTGGAGCTGGGATGCTGCCTGTGCTGGGCTTCACTGGGCAATGTTGGGCTCCTCTTCTTCCCTGAGCTGCTGCTTCCTTGCCTTGCCCCCTGGCAGGGCACTTCTCCTTCCCCTAAGTGGTTCCAAACTGGATCTTTAACTCTTTCCTTTGGATTCTTCTAATTAACTCTCTGTGACTACTGCTCTTTTGTTTTCAGGGATGATGTCTCAGAGAAGCTGTGGCTGTCCTATCCCTGGAAATGCTCCAAGCCCCATCCAGCATGGCCTTGAACAGCCTGGTCTTGTGGAAGGTGTCCCTACCCACTGCAGGGGGTGGAACAAGATGGTCTTTAAGGTCACTTCCAACCCAAACCATTCTATGACACTTGGGGATGGCAGTGGGAGACACATTACTGGGGTGGGTGCAGTAATGGTGACCTGCAATATTTGTTTCCTTTGCTTATTCTGATGATGAGAAACCACAGGCTGTGGCTCTGAACTCCTTTACTCTGGCTACAGTGGGGTTTTGAAGGAAAGAGGGAGCAGGAGGACAGATGTTCCTTTGAAATTTGGGAGTTTTCGGGTCTTTGGTTTGGGTTTTTTTGCCTTATTCTATGCCCATAACACTCACCCAGCCTTGCTGTCCTGCACACATGTGGCTTGGGATCTCCTCTTTGCAGTGGCTGAAGGCACAGTTTGGTTTCAAACAGGATAAAAATCTTGGATATCTGTGTTCCAGCAGGCACAAAAAGGCATCCAGGAGAGAAGAGCTGTCCCTCTGATGGGAAAAGTAGGGAATAACTGCAGCCTTGTGCTGAGCTTTGGTAGACCTTGGAGAGCTGGTGGGGCTGGTTACCTTAAATACATGCCCTAGTTGGGGCAGAGAGGCTTCAGTCAGTGCTCACAGACTCCATGGAATAAATACCAGTCTGTCCATTGCTCCCAGGAATACTTCTTAGCAATTAGTACATTCCTTTGGAGTTCACTCCTATTGATGTTTTTGGTATGTTAACCCCAGACAGACCAAGATTTCTGCCTGAGAATTTCTCTATGTGTTAACCCCAGACAAACCAAGATTTCTGCCTGAGAATTTCTCTGTAGGATCTGGGAGCCTGTAGGTTGACTTTGACCCCAGGAGTCTGAGGCACATGTGTCTTTCCAGCTCCCAAAGGCCTGTCCCTGGGAGCCACAGGGGTGCATCATCCCCAGAGGATGAGAGATGGTCCACGTGTCCTCTGCTCCCACTGTGGGAGCATCTGGGAGCCCAGCTGCTCTGGGAGCCCAGCTCTGCATCACGGCCTGCTCTAATGAAAGACATCCCTGTACCCTGATGGGGCTCAGATGGGTCGTGTGTTTTAAGATGATCTCAGCCATGAGGCAATGGTGAGGCTCTCCAAGGAAGAGATGGCCATGATTCATTTGGATAGAAATAGAAAAGCCAAACAAGCAAATGGAAACTCCCTATTGACCAGGTCCCTGCAATTTAAATGGGTTTTTACTACCTATTCCAGTATTCATTTGAAAATCATATGCATTTACTCATACACACTACAATCAGATGGTTTTTAAGCCATTAAGGCCCATTGGGTCAATAACCACCATTTTCAAAAATCTATTAAATTCCCATTTCCGTGGAAATAGAGCTTTTACAATTGATCATGGCTACTGACTCCCATTAAAACAAACCCCAAATGCTATCAACTCCCCCAAGATGTAGAGCACTAAAAGACAGTTTGCCAGGACAAATTTATCCCAGGGGAAAGTTGATGGCCCATTATGCTTAAGCAACATGAGAATTGTCACATAAGCCAGGAAGTTTATGGGACTTGCATGGATCTGTCCTCCCTGAGGGGACAAAAAGGAAGGTTCATGGGTTGAATCACCAGTGCTAACATAAGCTCAAAGCCAGGTTCCTGCAGGAGATTTTGGGAAACATTTGGCTTATTTTGTATTATCTTTCAAGTGTGTACAGGCTTTGGTTGTTTGGCACAACCAGATGATGTTTTAGGGATGAAGTGCTGTAAGAAATGCTGAGTTTGTGGGTCAGTTCTTGGTGGCACAGAGTTTCCTATGTCACATATATCCCCATTGCCAAGGTGCTCCAGCACTCTGATCATCTCTATGGGCTCTTCTGGGTTTGCTCCAACAGGTCCAGATTTTCCTTATGCTGGTGGCCCCAGAGCTGGATGCAGCACTGCAGGTGCTCATGGGGTCTCATTGGAACAGAGTAGAATGGGAGAATCCTTGCATGGGAGGTGAGAGCTGTGCCAATCCTGAACATGGAGCAGAGGGAGCCTGTGTGTCCTGTCTGAGCACTGGTATCGTGGTATGCTGAGGGGTTGGAATGGACCTTAGAGATCCCAACCTTGTGCCCTGGGCAGGGACACCTCCCACCAGAGCAGGTTGCTTAAGAAGGATGGAGGGTAACAGCTCTGGCAGTCCACTCCAGGAGGTGACCCCTCAGTGTGGCTGTTCTCCCCTCTGAGAGCAGCCTCCAGTTTTCTGGACATGCACCAAGGACAGGGGAAGAGCACTGCAGAAGAAAGGGGTCCCAGCCCTGGCCCCCATGCCTTGGCATGGCAGAGAAGCACAGGAGGGAGCTTTGTGATCCAGCTGTCCTTTTTGATTAGGGCTTTGCTGCTTGCCATCTCTGCCAGACAGCAACAGCTCTCAGGATGCAGGCTGGCTGCGGCGTCAGCCAAAAGCTGCCGTGCCCCCTTGGAGGAGAGGTCAGGTAGTCCCTGCCGAGCCAGAGGCCATGCTTCCCTTGTTTGTCTCCCTTCATGCCTCCTTCAATCAGCTTCACCACAGCCCTCTGCTCCCTCCCACAGCCCTGGATTTCTCTGCTGTGTGTGCCTGATCCTGACCCAGAACTCCTCTTCCTGCTGCTGTCGTCTCTCCAAGCCCTTTCTTGTGGGAGGATGATGTTGGTGCTATGGGGCTATGTCTAGGTGTCTCCTCCATGAGGCCACTGGGGAAAGGTGCCCCTTCCCCTCCAGCAGTGTAGTGATGTTGGATGGTATTTGTGATGGGAATGAAGGAGGCAATGTGGGGAATTGGTCCCCTCCTCCTTAAGGGAATTCAGTTTGAGGCAGGTGGAGAGGAACACGTGGGTTTCTGTTCCTGGGAGAAGTGTAGGCATCCACCCTTAGAACAAGTGTTTTGGGACTTTCTCTTGGGATCATAATGCAATGGGTTCTGTGAGGCATCAGGGCCAGTTGACTGTATGGGATCTTTGGTGGTTGGCTTTGGTACTTTCTACAGTGCAGGATTGCCTCCTCCAGAAGCTCAGGAGAGACTATATAGGTCTATCAAATAGGTAGATATGGCAATATATAACAATAGCTAGATTTGATGGACTATAGGTCTATCAAATAGCCACAACCATCAGATTTTCTTTTTGCAAACTGAACTTGAACAAAGTGTTGGTGTCTGGGTCTAAATGAGTGTTTCTCAAAAACCTTACCTCCTTCTAAAGTGTCCTAGGGCTGGTGATACCACAGGTATAGCCAGGAGCCTACAGAGGCACATGGAGATGTGCTAGGATTCCCAACAGAGCTGTCCCAAGAGGCCCTTGGACAGACTGTGGTGCCCATCACATGCACAGCAGCTAGCAGCTGAGTGAGGCAGTGAGCCAGCCTTGTCCTCAGGGTGCAAACATCACCAAACCAGTGTTTTCCCATGACACAAGCATCTAATGCACATGTGCACCCAATTGGCATGGGTGTCCTGAGGGTGCCCACCATGCTGTGAGAGCTCAGCTGGGGGTAAACCTCTCCTGAGGCTTATTCCCATGTATTCAGCATGAGTGGGAGACCATCCTCAGTTCAACCCTCAGAGTATGAGTACCAGTGTGCCACACACAACCAGCCTTACAACTGGTCCCTGCACACAGGCTGTCAACAGAGCTATAACTAGAGCCAGAGAGGAAAGCAGCATGTGGCAGAAAAGCAAACAGACTCTGAGCAGGCTGGTGGGGAGGAATTAATGTGGCTTTCCTAAAGTCAGGTGCCTTTGGTGAAGACAAGTCCTTGATGCCTGACTGTGGCTTTGCTCTATGTTAAGGAGTACCCTGAATGTATAGAAGCCAACTGTGGTGATTGTGGAAGTCCTGTTGAATGCCTCTGGGTCAAGATCAGAGGGGCCATGTCCAAGGGGATCTTACAGTCAGGATCTGCTACAGACCTCCAAACCAAGGTGCTAAGGCAAACAAAGCAATATTTGGGTCATTTAAACTTCGAGTCAGCAGAATCTTGTTCTTATGAGTGACTTCAACTACCCAGACATTTGTTGGAAGAATGATAAAGCAGCTCACAGCCTACCCTCAAAGTTTCTGGAATGCAGAGAGGACTGCTTCCTCATACAGGTGTTAGATGTGCCAACCAGGAATGAGGCACCACTGAACTTGGTGTTCACAAACCAAGAAAACCTGGTTTGTAATACCTAGGCTAGTGGTAGCCAGTGATCACATTATTGTGGAGTTTGGGATCCTGCTGAGAAACTGGTGGTTAGTACTAAGACAAAGGATTTAGATTTTAGAGGAGTGAATTTCAGCTTGCTCAGAGCTCATTTGGGAGGGATTTGCTTCCATGGAGTATAAAGTGGCTAGTGAGTGCTGGGAGTTTTTTCAATACTCTTCTAGAAGCACAAAACCAGTTCATATACTTTAAAGGGAAAGGAACCAGGTGGAGAAAGAGAACTCCTTGGCTTAACATGATGATCTGAGTCTGCTCAAATCCACAAGGGAAGCATACCAGAGATGGGAAAAGTGAGAAAATACCTGTTGAGAATTACAAGGGCATTGCCAGGGTATGCAGAGATGCAGTTAGAAAAGCAAAAAAAAAAAAGCTCAGCTCGAATTGAAGTTGGCCACAGACATCAAAAACTACAAGAAAGGGTAAAATTTTTCACAATAACATGCAGCCATTGAGATAATCTCCCCAGGGAAGTGGTGGATTCCCCAGCATTGGATGCTTCTAAGATTCAGCTGGACAGGCTGCTGGGTTATCTTGTCTAGACTGCTTTTGCCAAAGAAGGTTGGACCGGATGATCTTTGAGGTCCCTTCCAAACTGGTGTTCTGACTCTATGATGATTCTGTGATTCCCAAGAGAAAGGCCTGCAAGTGCAATGTGCCTTTGCCTGCATTCACAGCTGCAGGGTTTGGGATCTCTCAGTGCAGGTGGCTGGTTAAAAATTTGGCATCCTTGGCAGTGTGTTTAGAGTTTGCCTAGAGAAGGCATTGCATGTCTTCCACTCCCTTCAGGTGGTCACATCTGCAGCAGGACCTGTGGTTAAGCATTTCCATTATATTTTTTGAAAGATGAGGCAGGAGGGTGAAAGTTATTCCTCCATGTTATTACATGGAGAACTTTATACCTGAAAATCTGCTGCAATATGCAGGTAGATTTAAGGTCTGTCAGAGAGAGGACAACCAGATCAGCTTGTCTGGCTGTGATTTTTATTCACCCCTGTAGACATCACTGCATGTATCATATCAGCTGTTCTCCAGTCATGTGCCCTGTGGTCAGTCCTTCTGGATCCAGGGTGGTATTTCCCCAGCAAATGTCTTATAATCACTGAGTTTTCTTTATCTATGGATGTTTCTATTTCTGCACTCTTCCCTCTCAGTTTTTGCCCCCTGTTCCCTATCCCTAAATCCCACACTTTCAGAGTTGGGATTCACTACCTCCCTAGTGGTTCATTTTCCCTCCCACCCTGTCCAAATGGCACTTCAGCCCCCAAACAACTGCTGCTACTTCTTTTTTCTTTTTTCCCTTAATCTTGATCTCTGCTCCCACTCCAATGTGTTTAACCTTGAATGAAGGTGGAGACCATACTGTTATTTTGTCAAGGGATGCATCTCAATTAAGCTGAGTTTCAGCTCCACCTTCCCTGCCCAGCAGATCTGCTTCTTCCTTCTTTTGCCCTTTATGTTTCTAAAATGGTCTTTTTGCTCTTTATTTGCACTGGATTCAGCTTGATTTCAGGGAATTCCCATCTCACCCCGTTCTCCCTGGCATCTTGGACACAGCAATGTCTGCTGGTCAGTTTGGTTTGCAATTCTTCATTCAAGACCTGTATTCATCCCTCCATTTAAGCTGCTCTGAACCAACTCATTATAAGTTCAGGCCAAGTTTTCTTTCTCTCATCCACTCTTCCATAATTTCTACACTGCTTACCAAAACCAGGTCTAAAATAGCATTGCCTTTGGCTGATTCAGTGATGATTTAGTGAATAACTTTTTAGCCAACACTTCCAGGAATATCTGGGCCATGCCATTGTTAGCAGCACATATTCTTCAGCCTATCTCAGGGCAAAATGCCCTGCAGGGTTTCTGGTCTAACACTAGTGTTATTGTCTTTCTTTCCCAAATCTGACCTCAAGAAGTTGCGTACTACCCTCTGATGTAACTGGGAGTTTGCCTGCTGTGTGCTAGTGATCTGCAGCCTTCTTGCTCCCTTTCCCCAGTAAATCTATACAGAAGGATCACAGCCTTGAACCATGATGTGTCTTTTGATCCTGTCTGCAGCTCGGCCAGTGCAGCTCTCTGACCCTGCAGCATCTGCTACTGGTTCAGTCCCAAAGCCAAATCCACTTCCTGCATGGAGATTGAGGGTTAACTCTGAATCCAACAGGAATTGCTCATGCATAAGGGAACCTCCTTATGCTGAGGGATCCTGTTTTGCCCTGTTGCCCTCTTTGACCTCTTGATACTCAGCCACTCATGCAAAATTTAAACGGTGCTGTCAGTGATGGCTGCTTCCTAGGCTGCTGTTCTACACGTGCTGTCAGTGCCTCAGAGGTGGGATTTTCCAGGCTTGTCCAAGAACTGTGTGATGCCCTCATCCCTTGTGGACTCAAATGCTCTTTGGCTGGATCCCAACACCCAGTGAAGCTGATGAAAGACTCCTGAGCACTATAGAGGGTATTATTCCAGCAGTGTTGTGCTTCCCGTGATCCCAGGGGAATGTCTGGCTGTTTCTCAGCCTTCCCTTCACATCTTGCATGTGTTTTGTATCTGGCTGTGTTACCAAAGCCTGTCCAGATGAGAGTCATTTGGATGTTGCTGCCTTGTCAAGTTGTCATGATGCTGGCAACGATGTTTGTGGCATACCAGCATAGTGCTGGACTGGAGTCAGAGCTCCTAGACCGTGGTCATGGAGATGCAAGTAGTCTTAGTAAGTACAGAGAGACTTAAAAATACAACATCCCCCCTCAGCTGCATTAATGCCAGAGGTTTCAGGGCAGGTAAACCTGGAGTGTGAGGCAGCTGCAGTTACAAGAACCACCCTCAGCTTCATCTGGAGGCAGATCAAGTGTATTGTGCCAAGGTGGTACCATGTCTATGTTGTGGTGGTGGCTTTCTCTGCCCAAGACAAGGCTGAGCATCACCTGGGAATTCATGTGATGGGAACAGGGATGAGACTTCACAAATTCTAGCAAGAAAGACTCATTTATGCAAGCAGAGAGCCCAGGTCTGGAGGATTATCTTTTTAGACCCCCTGCTAGAGGGTCACCATGGAGGGGAGCCCTTTGGTGGAGCGAATCGGAAGGTGTTCGCTTTGGCTCACGGTCTGGAGGAACATCTCTCTTCACTGATGAGATGGAGAATTGTTCATGTCACTTGTTTCAACACCTGTCTTCATGGATTGAGTTGTAGCTCTGCCTCAGAAGCCATGTTGCTGCATATTGCTTTAACCCTTTGCAACCTTGAAGAAATGTGATATCTGCTCCCTGAAAATGTCATTGGCAGGCTGGTGCTCCTTTCTGGGAAGTCTGAGGGATTCCTCATTTGTCAAGCAGAGGTTTGGGGGAAAAGGGAGCCTCTCTGCTTGGGGAGAGTAGGAAGAGGAATTTCCTTGCGGTGATTGAAAGACATGAAAGCAGAGCCAGGAATCCCCTGTGACTTCATTAGGCTGTATGGTTAGCTGGAGCTGGCTGGCTCTCAAGTATTTTCCAGTTGTCCATGGAGGGCACTTGGACAGCTTCCACCCAACCCCACTCCCACATCCCCTCTAAAAATGTCTACAGGGAAAATACTCCTATTTTTGAATTGCAGTGGAATTCCTGTGGCATTACACACTGCATCCTTTGCAGTACCCAGAGAATTCAGTTTGATTTATGGTCCTGCATGGGGGTACACACTGGCCTCGCTTTCCATTTGGAGGTGCCATCTTTTGCCTCTTGGTGGCAATGGCAACTTTGTGGCCTCAAGGCTTCCTGTTATGACATGGGTATTGCTAAAATCTGCCACTCTTGCTCTTCTTCTCCTACCTTAAACCATATCAGGCTTGTGTTGCAGCTTCATTATGCATTCTGCTGCCCCACAGAGCAGCAGATCCTTCTTGCTCTCCAACCTGTGCACCAGCAGTGGTCCTGTTGCTGCTGGAAAAGGTGCAACAGCTCTGTCTTTCCAGGATATGTCATCTACTTTGACCATGACAGCCCAGAGCCTGACTTAGAACTGTGATTAGGAAGCTGTTGTCTCCCCCATGGGTTAGGGTAAAAGTGCCCAGGAAAAGCATGAGAAAGGGATATGAGTGTTCTCCAGGGAGGTCTGGGATTGTGGATGGAGTGTGATTTTTCAGCTGCTCAGAAAGGAAGCTTTGGGTCTTTAGACCTTAATATAAGGTAAGGTCCAGTGCACTAATAGTTTTCCATGCGAAGTTATAGTTGCTTGATGACTTTCCCCTTTGATATGATGGGATGATACAGAGAAGATGGAGTGGGACTCTATGAAGACAGAGGATGGGAAACAATGGACACAACTGGGAATGTGAGAAATTTAGATTAGACATTAGAAAAGTTTTTAACATGAGGATGGTTAAATACTATAATAGGTTGCCCAGAGAGGTTGAGAAACCTCTGTCCTTGTAGCTGTTCAGGCTCCAGCTGGACATGACCTTGAACAACCTGATTTAATGCAACCTGTTTTGAACAGTGAGATCAGAATGACCTGTGAAGATCTCTCCATCTGCAGCTGAGTCTCTGATTTTGCTGTTCTGTGGTGAAGCTGATGGACTTCTTCGTTTCCTTTTTTTCAATAGCAAGAAGAGTCACACTGTGACAGCACGTTGTTATGAGCCATACAAGTAAACCAGGATGCAGTGTGGTGCCAAAGCCTGTCTTAGGTCAGGTCATCAGATAGTGTCACTCAGCAGAACTTTAAGCCAGTGATATCACATGTCATGAGGGAAACTATCATATGTGGACGTGATCCTTCAAATATCATCATTTCAGATGGTGTTCATGCCCATACTCACATCTAATAATGGCAGTCCATAACCCTGTCTCTCCTGTTGCATGTAACTCTTCTTTCAAACTCCACAAATGCTCCCCAGCTCTCTCCCCTGTTGCATGTAACTCTTTCAAACTCCACAAATGCTCCCCAGGTCAAGGTTGTAACATCATGCTCTCCCATGAGATTTGGATGCTCTTGAAAAAAGCTTTGCTTTGAATCTGTCAAACCTGATGTCCCTTTTTCATCTGTCTTCTATCCTCTGTCCCATTCTTTGGGGTTGGTTTGGTTTTTGCTCCTCAGCCGATAGCTGTACCATCATGTAACCTTCTGTCCTTCCTTGTGTTTCCATGTTGGCTTGAAGTACCACCCTGCTCTAAATACCATCTAGTTTGGAATGCTTCAGGCTTGTAGGCATTGGAAAACTATTTGGGGAGCAGAGGACAGGGCTGTCATTTAGGCTGTTTGTGGAGACCAGAGGCTGCTCTGCCTTCTCCCCAGGGAGAATCACAGAAGGGCTGAGGAAGAGGGAGAGCATAACCTTGGCAGTAAGCAAGAGGCACAGACGCCAGTTGCATGCTCCTTGTCTAACCTAAGGATGCCAGTGGAAAATGTGGATTGAGGAGAATTGGAGTTGCCCATTCTAGAATTGTTTTTGTCTTGCTCTCATCGTTGGGGACATCGTCAGGATATTTGTGCTTTCCATGCCATAGTGGGTGAAATTGAGGTCCTTTCTTCTCCTTGTCCATCCAACTCATCTGAGCATCATCTCCATGCTGGAACTGCTCCTTCTAACCCTGACACATCCCTGAACCATCCAAATCTCTCAATGGAGGAAATTACAGTTATTTATAATTAAAGCTTGACAAAAAATGTTGCTAATGTCAAGGGAATGGCAGGCGACAGCCAGAAAAACATCATGTCTCCAGAAGAGGGGCAGCAGGGATATCCCTCTGAATAGGGCTGACGTCTGCTCCTGGAATTTGGACAGCCTGGAAGGGTTTGGGGCTATTTTTCCGAGATATCATAGGTCAGGAATCGATGTTATTTTTAAGCCTGTATCCCCCGAGCAGCTCTGATGAGTGAAGGAGACTTTCTCTCCCCCTTCTCCCTCCTTAGGCTCTATTTCTATAAAATTTTTGCTTCTCTTCCTTCCGAGTCATGCCACAAATATGTCCTTCAGGTTTGTTTATTCTTCTCCCTATCTATTCCTCCCGGCCTGCTCCCGTCTTGGTTGGGTTGAAGGGATGGCGTCAGCGTGGCGCGTGTCTGGGATGCTCAGGCGAGACATCACAGAGAAGAGATCATGTTCTCCTAATTTGTCCTTTCCGGTTGGGAGAGTTTTCTCTCCACAAGCTGATGTGGCTGGGGAAAGTGTTCTGGGAATGCTGCTTTGTGGTGGGAGATCTCAGGGCCTGGTGAAGACAAGCTGGTCATCTCAGCTCGCCACATAGTCCAGCCAAGATTTTTCTAAAGTAAGTGAAGTTTCAGAGCTGATGGGAAGGTGGGTGAGATGCCTCCAGCCCTGGATGGTCTTTTTGGGGCTGACTGGTTTGGGATAGGCAGCCAACAGATCCTGATTATCCGACACCTTCCAAATCAGCTATGACTTCTGAAAGTCTCTGCTCTTTGAGATCTGGGGAAGTGGCCCTTGGGTTTATCCGGCTCTGTTCCACATGCCATCCTGCTCTAGCTTATTTCTGGAATCCTCTATTTTTTTCACTTTTTCCTCCTTCTCTTCAATTTGCTGTAGCAACCTCTTTCTTTCTAAACAAGCCTGTTGGTATAATAACTCTACTAGGGATTTTGCCATTTCAAACAGCATATTTGCACATCAAATTGGTTTCCTTTCTCACTTCACATCTCAGAGGAGAACATGTCTTTTTCTCCTTAGCCTGTGCTCAACCTTATTCTTCCTTCTGTCATCCAATGCAGTGAGGAATGCACTAATGGTCACTACTTCTGCAGAAGCTGTTTGTTCAAATAAAGTTGCTGTGCCTTCATGGCTAGTCCAGTGT
This sequence comes from Acanthisitta chloris, assembly GCF_000695815.1. Taxonomy (NCBI): domain Eukaryota; kingdom Metazoa; phylum Chordata; class Aves; order Passeriformes; family Acanthisittidae; genus Acanthisitta; species Acanthisitta chloris. The sequence goes on from NW_008689567.1 coordinate 19,952, forward strand.
AAAGAAATGATCATACTCCCTTCATAATCTCTCCATGCAGCTCAAAGATGCCAATTGCTCCTGGAAGCATGGGAATAAATGAAATGCTTTCCACCACCTTAATGTTGCTGTTGGCCTTATGCTGCAGGTTTAGTCATTCTTATGACATATTTCCACAATGGTGCATTTCCATCATCATCCCACAGTGATGTATTTGAAGCCTTTCCATGAGTTGTTTTTATTCTCTGCTTAGAATCTCTTAAATGAATGGCTTCACCAACTGTGGGTCAAGGTCTTCAGGTTTTTTGAAGACTTAGAGATGAGTCATAGAAAGGTAGAGACAATGTCTGCACCTGTCCTAATCCTGTCTCAGGTTAGTGGCACAGCTGGTGGAAATGGTCGTACTTGATTTATAGAATCATAAAACACAGAATCATAGAATATCCTTAGATGGAAGGGACCCACAAGGATCATAGAAGTCCATTTAAGAGAGCACCTGGCATTTGCAGCACAGCCCAAGACTCTATAATTCCACTGCTGCTGTCATTGGAATTATTCTTGTTAGGTTAGATCCTGATTGTTTTGCATACCTGAGGACATGAAGTCCCTAAAGACCAATGCTAGGACTGTTGGTGTCCTACTGAATGTGATACAGACTTTGGACCTGTGCAGAAACAGTCACAGAGGAAAGAGTAAAACATAAATTTTCCTGACTGCTGGGGTTTATTTTCCCCCAAGTGCTAAGAGAGATGCCAAGTAGTGAGGATCACTTCATGGACACCCATGGGTGTTACTGCTTTGCTGCAATGCCTATTGCCTACCCACCTCTCCCAGCCCATTTCCTTCCCTTGTCCTTTGGAAATGGATGTCTTGGATATCCCCGTTCTAATATTTTTCTGCTTCTGCTACTCTTCATTCCCAGCTCTGAAGATGGACATGGGAGAAGAGACAGCCAGAAGTGTTGTCATGAGGTTTGCCCCACTAAGCATGTCCTTTGACAGCTCTGACTCCAGACATGACCTGCTCTCCCCATTAAGCTTATTTTGGAAGACCCTGTGTTCTCCTGCTGGTTCCTGCAGACATCCCAGACATCCTCTCAGAGAGGATTCAGATCAAGTGCAGAGGGACAGATTGATGTGAAGAGGATCCTGCTGTTGGGGAGTGCTGGGGAGACATAGGCAGACTCTTCACTAAGGTTAATTTTGAGCAGAAGACAGTTTTTTGAGCAAATTCTGGAATACCTTCAAGGTTAATTTTTAGCAGAAGAGAGTTTTTTGAGCAAATTCTGGAATACCTTTTGTTTATGCTCTTCCTTGTGCAATATACAGGGATGGGGGTGAGGTAGCATGTTTCTTGATGTGTGATGTGCCTGTGCACTGCAGGGACACCCTTGTTCTTGCCATGCACTGCCACCTCTGGAATAGTGTGGAAGGCCATGAGCTTCTCCAGATAGACTAGAGAAGAGACTTCTTGGCCCTAGCTGGCAAACCACCTCTGCTCCCAAGAATAAGGTTTGATGTCCATTCCTGACCTACTCTGGGTCAGGGATGAACACTTGTTGGCAGCAGTTGGAGCTCTGGATTCTTTTCTCTCCTCTCACACTTTGAGGGAAACTCACCCCCACCACCTCAAATTCTGCTTTTCCAATGCCAAACCCCTTCTCTCTCCCCTAGCAGGACCAACCTCTCCATTTCCTTCCTTCTCTCATATTTTCTCCTCCTGTTTTGTCCCCTTTTATCCTATTCTCTGGGGTCTCTTCTATCTCTGTGGTTGAAAAACCTTCTCTAAGAGTAGAACTTGTCAACAAAGTTACAGTAACAAGCAAAACTTCTTCAGATTGGCATGACTGCCTCCCACCCAGACCCTTCATTAGCAAAACTTGCACCTTACAGAGCAGAATTAGTAGGTCATGGGACATCCTGTGGAAATGCTGAATTTTGCCATGCTTTACCAAAAGCTGTTGGTTTCAGAGAGTTGAGGGTGGGGTCTCCAGGTCTGCTGCAGCCTTTGTGGGTTATCTATGGGTGATTCCTTCTTTTCCTCTTTGTTCTGTTGGAGTTTTTGCTAACTCTTCTCCTTTGTCTTCGCAGGGCATACATGAGCGTGAAGGAGCTGAAGGAGGCACTGCAGCTGAACAGCACCCACTTCCTCAATGTTTACTTTGCCAGTTCAGTGAGGGAAGAATTGGCTGGTGCTGCCACTTGGCCATGGGATAAAGAGGCCCTTAGTCACCTGGGTGAGTTATCCACTCATGGGGTCTCAGGATTGTGGATTTTCCTCTCTCTTCATTGACTTGGCAAAAAGAGGTGGATGTGATACAGCTCAGCATTGAGGATGTTTTGTAAGAAGGTCATGGTAACAGGGTTTGGGTGTACCAATAGCTGCTGCTGTAAGGAAAGGAGACACCTGTTCCCTGTGTCCATGTGGATAAGGTGGTGGGATTACACATTGGCAAGGGACTTCCAGGTTGTTACGAGAAACTTTTAATAGTGAAGGCAGTGAAGCAGCGGGACAGAGAACTTGGATAGAACTGCAGCTTCACCATCAGTTCAGACTCACTTTTGGCTTCTCTGGGACCTTTCAGGTCTATCTTCTAGGATGCTGGAAGTGAACTTCACTTTGCAGCATGTAATGACAAACAAACAAACCAGTTTGGTGTTTTCAGGGCTGAGACTCCAGGTTCGAGCGACTCCAGGGTTGACCAGGCAGCCAGTGCTGGCCACTTCTGAATCCAGCTGCAAGTGTGAGGATAACTATCAAATTTTGCCATGTTTTTATAACTTGGCTGGCTACCTGCTGGAGCCAAGGTTCTCCTTGGCTTCAGTGAATTCAAGGCAGACCCTTAAGGTCATCAGTCCTCATAGGTAACAAAACAGCTAAAACAGCCACTTCTTCCCTAGAATGTGGTTGTGTTGTGTGTTTTGTGCTATTTCTGCTGTTTCTTTTTCCTGTCTCTTCCTCCACCTCCTCAATGTCAGGGTTTTCTGGCAAAGCCACTTTGCACTTTGCAGTCAAAATGTCTAAAGTGTTTCTCAATAAGTAACTGGAAATAATTACTTCTGACACCTGCACAGCAGACCTAGACCTTCTGCTTTTACAAGTGCGTGATGTTCAGCCCTTAAAAGTTTTACACTGCTGTTAAAGACCTGTTTTAAAGTTGCTTTTTGCCAGTTTCCTTCCCTCAATGAGTTTCAGGGCTGTTTTTTCAATAGCATATTGCTACAGTTGCTTGTTGAGGAAGGCAAATCTCCATGAAATTTATTCTTTCGGCTTCCAGAAATCACTTCCAAGGCTCAGCCTGACAATCATCTGACTACAGCAAGTGCTTCAGCCACACACATTCTCTACAGGCCCCTCCCAATGGCTCGCAAGGGGTTGTACAGAGGGGTAATTGGGGTCACTGGGCTCACCAAGAGCTTGAATTTAGCTCCAGTCTCAGAGCTTGTGTCCAGCCAGGGCCACAAGAGGTGCCACCATCTGGAAATGTTGGATCACGGTTTTAGTGCGGAGGTTCAGGAGCAAAGGGGTGTTGTCTTGGCTCTGGTGCCAGAGCTGTGAAGTATGAAGCTGGATCTGAACTTCTTTGAGGCTCTGGCAAGGACCAAAGACTTTGGTTCAAGGCTGTCCTTGGTTTTAGATTTAATGAGCTCAGGAGGGCGGGCGGCGCACTCTGTTCTCCGTAAACAGTGAGCTCCACCACATCACCATGTGTTTTGTACCATGCACAATGTATATTATTGTCCAGTACAGTAGAAACTTAGGGCTGAGGAGGACATGAATATATGGCTGTTGACAAAAACTCTCACAAGAGATTACTGGAGAATCTGAGTATATGTGAAAGTAAAGGGGTGAGGAAAAGTAAGGAAAACCTTGTGAGGAATGAATGGCAGTTTGAGGAAAAATTCCTGAGCTTTAAGGATCTAACAGTGGCCAGGGGTGAAGACAGGTCTAGACACAAGAGACACACTCCTTCCCTTTTACTGGATCTTACTAATCTCCTGTCTATCCTGACCTTAAAATGCCATGCTGATTTTTCCCAATACAGACCCTGCCTTGGTTCTCTTCATAAATCAAATTGTTTCCTTGAGTTTGACTTGACTTCTCCAAGAAGCTAAACTGCCTCTTGGCTTCAGAGAGTCTTGGTCAGATTTTGCTCTGTTTGTTTCTCTGAACTGGACTTTCTTAGATATTTTCAAGAGAAGCACCATGAGACAATTTCCTCTCCAACTGTCTTCCCTTCCTCTATTTAAACACTGGTTCTCTTCATAAATCAAATTGTTTCCTTGAGTTTGACTTGACTTCTCCAAGAAGCTAAACTGCCTCTTGGCTTCAGAGAGTCTTGGTCAGATTTTGCTCTGTTTGTTTCTCTGAACTGGACTTTCTTAGATATTTTCAAGAGAAGCACCATGAGACAATTTCCTCTCCAACTGTCTTCCCTTCCTCTATTTAAACACTTTGCCTCACCCCAAAGATCACTAAACTTACTGCTTCCAAGCTGTTCTCCATCAGTTGTTCTCTAGAAGTTGTTTAATCTGCCATCTGGACTTTGAGATCCTTAGAAAACATTCTTTCATGACTTTTGAGTGTCTTTTTCATTTTCCTATTAGTACTTTCACCTTCTGGAAGTCTTCAGTGAACTCTGTTTTTACCCTCTTCTCTTCACCTATGCTGTTTTTAGGTCTACCAGAAGTTGTGTCCATTCCTATGCTTATGACTTGCAGTTCTATTGCTCTCCTCCAGGTTATTTTTCTGAGTAAATTTGATTTTCAGGCAGCCTTTCTGGAGCTTTAGGGATGGCTTACCAACAATACCAGCTCACAGCAACTACTTTCATTGAAGCATAAGAGATAATAAATGACCTGAAGGGGGTGAACTGATCTATGACACTTCTACAGACACTATTTCAGCTGCTGTGGAGCTCCTAGACAGAATCAAGTTGCAGCCAGATAGCAGCAGAGGTAGGTCTCAGGTCTGTTTGCACCACTCCCTCTGACCATACTGTGTGTCTCAGTCTTTCCACCACAATCACAGTGAGTTTCTCTCAAGTTCTCGGAGTCTGGAATGAGTTTTCTGAGAACTTAGAAGTAAATCTTTTTAACTACAAAACAGAAGGAATCAAAGAACTTCCTTTAAAAAAAAAAAAAACACCCTTAGGTTTCCATGCTGGAAAGCCTTGTTCAAAAACCCAAACAATGTAATAATGCAGATGCTTTCATCTTCATGTGGAGCTGCATGTGAACTGCATAAACATGGTCGAAAGGCAAGGGAATTGTGAACATTTGATGTTATAAATACTTTCTGCAGTTATATAAGCTGAGGCCAGCTCATATATCTGGCAGAGGTCAGTGGATCCTGAAGGAGGGCCAAGCCCTTCCATCAAAGGTACCTTAGGCAATGGCCATCTTCCTGTCTGACTAACTGTCATGCGTTTGTTCCATTAATTGCTGTGACTCAGTGTTTGGGGAAGACTGGCAGGTTCAGCTTTGTGGTTTGCTGTTTGTTTAAAGGTCCCATGGTTGCTTGAGAATGTCCTCTGGAACAGCCCTGACCCAGGAACAGGTTGGCTTTCTTGGGGGCTGGCTTGGACCAGAGTCCTTCAGCACTGCCATTGATCTTGGCTAGAAGCAGAATACATCCTGGGAGTGGGAATTTCCAGGGGTGTGTGAGTGAGGCAGAAGTGGGTTCCTCAGCACTGTACTGGTGGACTTGGGTGCCTCTTGTTGCTGGAGGTTTGGCCTTGGTTTGGAGAGACAGGGTGTTGTGAGGACAGACCTGAAACTTTCCAGCTGCCTGGACTTGGTTGGGTGAGCAAGTCCAAAGAAGTCTCTGGTTCACTTGCCTTGGAGTGCTGGGCCCCCCTGATGTCCCAGGGGTATGACATTGAAGTTTTTAGTTTGGTTGTGTAGATGCTGACCTGGGGAGCCTCCTTGGGCTGGTTGTCAGGCACTTAAAGCCCAATTTATCCCATCTCCCAGGGCAGGAGGAGGCAGAGGTGAGAAGGAAGGCCTGATCTGCACAGGAGTGAGAGGGGATGCTGGTCCTGTTGGGATGTTATGAACATTTACACATCTTGCCTTCACAGCCAGGATCCTGTGGAGGGGAAATAGAACTTCCTGGGAGTTCTCCCAAGTCATTAGGGAGCTGTGGGGACAAGGAATGAAGGGATAGGGATGTTCTGGAGGGAAGGCAGAGTTCCCATGCTGTTTTTAATCCTGCCGTCTAATTAGATGTTAAAAAAAAGTACTAAAAATATGATTGTCCTTGTGGAGTGTGGGGGAGGAATGGGATAGGGGAAGCCAGCAGAGATGAGGGGAGGGACAGGGTATCCCAGGCTTGGCATCCCTCCCCTGTGACAGTTTTCTCCCTCCCTGTACCAGAATCCCATTTATTCCACCACATGGGAAGAGCTTTGGGTTTCTGCTGGGAGGAGAACTGCTTGGTCACAGGCCCTGCCATGCCCCTGGTGCTCAGCCCCTTTCCCTGTGGTTACTGCTGCAGGATGTGTGCAGGGTTTTCACATCTCATTTAGTTGTTTATGACCACTATTTTCTTTCTGTGTGTGCATTCCTCCTTTCAGACCTTTGGGCAGGCAGCCCCCTGCCTTGCTTAGCCTTGGGTTTGGCTGCAGAGATGCCTTTTCTTTCTATTCTCTCTTCTCTCTGCCCTGTTTTGATTAAAATGAGAAGCAGCAGCTTTTTTTTTATGTGCCCACTGGGTTCTCCATCAATGGGATGCCCTTTGCTATCTATAGCATTTACCAGGGTGGAAATTGAGAGGGGGATGTCTTCCAGAAAGAGTTGACAGGACACAACATGAAAGTCTCAAAAGAATTTTTTAACCTCTGTACCTTCTCATGGCCCATCTCCAGGCGACTAAAGGGTCAAGAGCTGACTTAGGGGATGCAAAGTCCTCTGCTCTGTTGTCTTACAACTAGGGAGAAAGGGAACGCAGCTACTTTGTGACCCATCCTTTGCCTCAAGCCCTGGGCAGAACATCCACACTGTGGGAAGGAAGAGCAATAAACATGAATTTTTGGCTAAGAAATGGTGCCACTTGACAGGTCAGTGGTGTCTCTCAAGCCCTTCCATGGGCCACACACGCAGGATGCTCCATAGAAGATGCCACCCTTATTTCTTCATTCTCTTGCAACCCTGTTGCAAGGGCTCGAGAGAATTGCTCAGGGCATCTTGGAAGGTCCCTTTCCAGCCCCAAAATCAGTGTTCACCCAGCATGGCTCCCCCAGAGGACTCAGAGCTGCTGGTGTCCTGCCAGGGACACTGTGGTCTGAAGAAAACCCTCTCCTGGAAGGAATACCCTGTACTCGAGGACATGAGGTAGTTCGGTAGTGCACGGAGCTGATCCAGGAGCAGATTTCAAGCAGTCTCTGTGGCTGGAGACAGGATCACACCGTGGCCCCCTGCCAGCTCTAACTTTGCTGGCAGGGGCAGCAATCATCAGCAGAGATGCAGTAGCAGAGGCTCTGCCGTGAGGTAGCTGGCACAGTAAATCCTCCAGGGCCCTGCAAAGGAGGGAGCAAGCTGTGCTGGAGCCAAGTATTCACCACACTGCCATCCAAGCTGTCTGGGTTAAAAGTAGTTGTGTAAAAACAGTCTCCCATGCCATGGAGGTGTTGCCTGGAGTCAGCCTGGGCACATACTGGGGGCTGATTTTAGCCCCTTTGTCTTGCTGCTACTCCCCAGCCCTTGCTCCTCCACTGCAAGGAAAAGTGGATGGAGCAAAGCATGAAAATAAGAAGAGGAAATGGCCAGTGAAAAGCCTCAAAGCAGGGAGAAAAATGCAGAGATTCCAAAGAGATTTTAATCTGGACAAAATAAAGAAATAAAAGGAGGCAAATAAAACAAGGCCAGAGAAGTAAATTTTTTTCTGTTCCTGAGTATCTTCTGTGGAGAATTTCCCAGCAGATGTGGTACAGGGTGTGCATCCCAGGTCAAGAGCTGGAGATGCTGGCAGGGAGCAAAGGGAAGGCTCTGTTCCACCTGGCTTTTCTCAGTGTCCTTGATTCTTGCTCCTCCCATCACAGACAGGTCTGCAGGAGAGGAAAAGCAACTTGTCCTGCAGCCACAGGGAAGTTTAGGGCAGGATCAGTATAGGTCCTGCCCAGCTCCCTGCTGTTGCTGTCAATAGGAGGTGGCAACTTTGGGTGGTTTCTGGGGGGACTTTGTGCCCAACATCTGCTCCAACATCTTTGTGTTGAACCTGCACTAAACTGGCTTGGAGATGATCTGCCCCTTTGTTCCCCTTGAGATGGGTTGGGGTGCCCCAGTGAAGAGGAATAGGTCTGTGATGGGTGAGGGAAATCTTGCCTGGTTCGTTTGGTGCACCTTTCCCACATGCAAACCCCTCTGAAGGGGAGGAAGAGATCTTCAGAAGCTGTGTTTTGGGAAACCCTGCTCTAAAATACACTGAATTTGGGTCAGGTTTGTGGAAGATACTTAGTGTATTGCAACAGCACCTCATGAGAGTTTTAGTTTACTCTTCAGGACCTGGTTTGGAGGTTGAAGCAATAGATCATGGGTGATTTCTCAGCAGGGCCCAGAGACAGTGCATTTGAATCTCCATATGGACTACTGCTGAAGGTGGATTCTATTCAGCACAGCCAAGTGTGTCAGGACTTTGCTTAGCACCTCTTTGTTCTCACCTGCCATGAGAGCTGACATGCCTTAGCCACCTGTCTAGCCTAAGGAAAGACTTCTGTCCTCTGGTTCTAAAGGTGATCCCTGTAAAGTCTCAGCATGGCTCAGTTTGGTGCCATGGCTCCAAACCTGCTTTGGAGTTACAAGTGTGATCCAAAGCAGACACTGAATTAAAAAATGTAAAAAGACACAGAGGAAATGGGAGGTGAAATGACTGAAAGTGTCGGGGGGTGAATAATGTGATTAGAAGGGGAAGAAAAACCACCCACCCCATTCCAGTCTAAGAGGGCAAAGGAATCTCTTCCCATCCTACAAGAGGATATTCATCTTTAGGTCTCCATCTGGTACCTCATCTGTGGCCTGGAAGAACAAAGAGAGGAGTTTGACCTAGCACAGGTGAGTAATAGCAGCTGCCTGCTCTCTCTTTTTTGGACTGATGTTTTTTGTACTTGCAATTCCAGGTGGAGTTGTCCTCAACCCTGCTTACTATGGTATGCACGGCCACACCAACACCATGATCCACGAAGTGGGACACGTCCTGGGACTGTACCATGTCTTTAAGGGAGTGAGTGAGAGGGAATCTTGTGACGATCCCTGCAGGGAGACAACTCCATCTATGGAGACAGGAGACCTCTGTGCTGACACTGCCCCCACCCCAAAGAGCAAACTCTGTCGGGATCCAGACCCTACCAATGACACCTGTGGCCAGACACATTTCACAGGGACACCCTTCAACAACTACATGAGTTACACAGGTAATGAGGCATCACTGTTAGGAGTTGTAAGGGGTCACCTTCCTTTGAAGCTTGGGTTTCCCTCCTTTCCACCCCCATCAGTTGGCCCTTCCCTCATTCCCTAACCAATGTGGTCTCTCCAGGCACACTGGGATGTGGCAGGTTGTACTTGCAGTAGCTTCTTAACCCCTTTCTTGCTGCAGACTGTTTCTATCCCTCCTTCCTTCCCTGCCAGCAGGTCATGCATCAAGGCCATTCTTGTCTGCATGGTGATGTGCCTTTGTTCTCCAGTCCTGAAGCAACTTTTATAATTGTTATTCACCTTCTGAACCCTTTTATCTTGATTCCCAAAGCCATGCAACACAGGGCTGTTGTTCCTCCTGGCATCGCAGGAGGACCAAAGCCTGAGGAGCAATTCCATCCCCCTGTGCTGGACCCACTGCCAGTGCCCTGGGGCCGGTGGCACTGCCCAGGTGTGGGAGCTGGCTGAGCTGGTGCTGAGCAGGTGCAGGGACGTGGAGCTGCTGAGGCAGTGCCATCTTGTGGCTTTGGGGACACACGACACCAGAGAGTCCCTGCAGGAGAGCCACCACCACACGTCGGTGCCTCCCCCTTCTCCCTAGAAGTGCCCCAAAGAGTTTGGCCATGAGGAATGGCCTGTATTGCCATGCCCCACTGGCTGATCCCTGCCACCCTCAACCTGGTTTCTCTTTTCCCCCAGATGATGACTGCACCAACACCTTCACCCCCAACCAAGTGGCCAGGATGCATTGCTACCTGGACCTGGTGTACCAGCGTTGGGGCCACAGCAAGAAGCCAGCACCCATCCCAATCCCTCCCATGGTCACGGGGCAGACACAGGACTCCCTCAGCATCTATTGGCTGCCTCCCATCAGTGGTGTCATTCATGAGAGGTGAGGGATCTGCTGTCACAATGGGCTTGGGTTTGCACAGGAGCCTGCTGGAACAGACAAGGAGATCCTCTATGGTGTGGACCCCCCATCCCCTTTCCCCCTTAGTCATCTCCAGCAGAGGCCCTGGACAGAAGAGCCAGGCTGCTGTGATGGCCCTGCTGGCAGATTGGGCTCTCCTGCAAGTTTTCTGCTGTCAGGGTGCCGGGAGGGAAAACCAAAGAACCTTGGGAGGCAATGCCAAGTCTTAAACCCCAGAGTGCAATCAGGGAATGAAAAACGAGCTTCATTTAGCACTTATTGTATAAAGTAGCTATTTACCAGGAGGAAATGCAGCCTTGTGGTTAAGGCAGGGAGCTCGAACCACAAGAGCTGGGTTTCATTCCCAGCGCTGTCACAGACTCACAGCGCAGCTAACTGGGGGTAAGTCAGGAAGATTTTTCAAGCCAGAGCAACAATGCCAAGGAAGCAGAGTTGTTTGGCTGGTGAGCAGTGTATGGCCATGAGGGTTGGGTGGCTGTCTGTCTTCTCCCCAATATTTGGGAGAATCCACCAAGACCTGGATAACCACCAGTGCCTCTATTCAGCAGCCTCTCTTACTAAAACATTTTGGTTTCCACCAGGTTTTAGGTGGTGAGACCATGTGGGTTTTTTTCTTATGGGACCATAAGCACATGCTATAGCTCTTGAACTTGTTTTGAAGCTGCTTCACAAAGCTGTCTCTTGTAATTAAAAGGAAAGTGCTGTTGGAGGGCAGCTGGGACACTCCTGGGTCAATGTTTGCTGACTGTTCAAAGAGTCAAAGGCTGGTGCTCTCCACAATGGGCCTTTCTCTCAGGGAGAATAAGAGCACATGCCTGTCAACCCCCAGGCATGAAAGGCTCTGAGTCCTGGGTGGCCTCAAGTCATCCAAACAAGCTGCTTTGGTGAGGCATTAAGTGATTTGGGAGCAGGAAAACATGTCTCTAGAAGAGAGGCACTGGGTCTTTGAAACCATCCTAAGTTCTCACTCACAACATGCTCAGGAGCTGATCCATAGTGTGGGTTCTGCATCCCTTATAGTGAACTGGTCAATGAAAGGAGCTGAGGTTGGTCCTTATCATAGAGAAGTGCCTTTTTCTTTCCTGGAGAGCACAGTAGGACCCCCTTTAGTTGACATTATTGCCACTGTTGTGTATTACAGTAGTGATGAAAGCCAAAATCTGACTCTGGGTTTAGCAGAGACAGGCTCAAGAGGACCCACCCAGTTCCAGAGGCATTGCTCTGGGAAGTGTGGGGTCTGTTAGCTTTGACTGGTGGGTAGGGAACAGGTTGTTCATCCAAGGTTATCCAGAGAGCATGAAGAAGAGGAGGGATTAAATCCAGCCTGTCCCATGGCCACTTTTATTTCCCTATCTTTGAAGAAGCTTATGTCAAGCAGGATGATATGCTCAGGGGCTTCTTGAGAGCTTAGCCTTGTTTTTCCAACTTCCCATCTGATCCCACCTGGACGAACATGGATGGAGAACTAACCAGTCATTATTTGACATGCCAATGTCTGTCCTCTGTCAGCAGGGAGCAGGACACACTCTGTGACAGCTGTGCAGAGGATGGCACCTTCCGTCAGTATGTGCATGAAGCCTCTTCCCCTCGGGTCTGCGACTCGTCTGGCTATTGGACCCCAGAAGAAGCAGAAGGTAATTGTATCCTTTCTTTCCCTGCCTGTGAATCCCCAGGCAGAAGTGAGATCTTGTTGAGACAAGAAAAAGAATCTCTTTTTCCTTCAGAGGATCAGTTGTCTTCCCTTTGCGAGGGCAAGTCAACTGACATCCCAGTATGAACCCAAACTGTTGTTCAGAAAGGTGTTGAGAGATACTGGTCAAAGGGAGGGACATTTCACTGAAATAAAAGTCTGAAAAGATAGATCTTGGGACATCATTCAAAACCTCAGGAGCACTCCCAGGCTTTGATGGAGGCTTGTCCAAAGGGAGCAAGAGGAGCTCTGTGCTGAGTCCCACTGAGTCTGTGCTGAGCCCTGGGCAGTCTGGGTTGGATGCCATTCCTCCCTGACAAGGTGAACCACTGCAGGGTCTTACAACTTCTCTTGTGCAGAGACACAGATGTTGGTTTAGAGACCCACCTTGTGGGCATGGCATGCTGGTGACTTTCAGGGTCATGCAGCTGCTGTAGGAGCTATTGGTTTTTTCATGCTGCCTCAGCTCCTCCAAGAGCAAAGCAGAGGAAGCAGAAGACCTGGTGAAATAGTCCCATGAGCTGTGTGTGGTGCATGTGCTGCTGTTGAACCACAGGGGGTCATGACCATAAGTGCATACTTGTTCTGGTGAAAAAGAAAGAGGTTTTATAGTTTTTAGAAGCTTTTGGACTTATATTAAATGGATGCAGGCTTTGAACTGGTGCTTGGCTCTAAGAAATGCTTCCAGTGGTTAATTTCTACTACAGGATGATAAATTCCAGTGATGCTTTCTGAGTCTGAAATCCCAACACTACGTTTCTCTTGCTGGGTGCTAATCCACCATCAGGGGAGGCAAGCTAGGGTTCTGAGGTTAGCCTGGACACTGTCCTGGAGGTCCTGGTGGAAGAACAGCCTTCCAGAGCTGCTTCCCTGACTTGCTTTGGACCTGGTCCCTGCCTGCCTGTGACTGTCCTAGCACGTGTCTGTGGAAAGCTTCAGTCTCTGCTCTGCCTGGAGCATCTGTATGCCCTTGGCAAACTTTCTGCACCCATGAGACTAGAGAGTAAGCTTCATGTCCCCTAGCTGTGCCCAGGCTGTCCCTGGAGCTTGTTACTTCTTCCAGCTGCAGTGTGGATACCATTGTCCCTTTTTAAGAGAGCTGTGAGACACCAGATCTGCCAAGACATATGCATATATCCAGAGAAAGAGAGAGAGAGAGACACCAGTGGTGCTTATTGCTTTCTAGGAGAGATGCCACCAGCTCTGGGACTTGCTTGTAATGGGTGCAAAACTGCATGGGTGTAGAGTTATAGCACAGACAGGGAGGATTGCCCCTGTGAGGTCAGCTGTCCACTGGTTCTCACCAGCCTCTTCCTTGCCCCTTCTCCCCAGGACCCCCCGATGTGGATCAGCCCTGTGAGCCCAGCCTGCAGGCCTGGAGTCCAGAGCTCCATCTGTACCACATGAACATGACTGTCCCATGTCCCCAGCCTGATGGCTGCATCCTGGAGCTGCGCTTCCTGCATCCTGTCTACCCTGATTCTCTCACCCTCTGGACCACATACCTCTCCACGGGCTCTCCCAAGCCACTGTCTGACATTGAAATCCTGACAGAGCAGGGGGAGTCCATCCATCTGGGCCCCCTGGACACCTTCTGTGATGTCCCCTTTACCGTGAAGCTCAACATCCCTAAAAAGATGTCCGGAGTCAAAATCTACACCTTTGATGAGAGGATGGAGATAGACACAGCCCTGCTGACCTCCATGCCCCACAGCTCCCTCTGCTCCTCCTGCAAGCTGATCCAGTACCGAGTCCTCCGTGACCCCCCGTTTGCAAATGGGTCTCCTGCTGCCCCAGTGCAGGTGCATCGCCAGTTCATCGACACGTGAGTGATGAGGCTGCTCCATCTCAGGCTGAAGGGGGTGGCTGGGATGGGTTTGATGGACCTTCCCAGAGGAGGACCACAAAGCTGGTAAGGGGACTGGAGCACCTTCCCTATAAAGACAGGCTGAGAAAGTTCAGACTGTTCAGCCTGGAGAAGAGAAGGTTGTGTGGAGACCTCATAGCAACTGAGCTGAAGGGTCTACAGGGAAGCTGGAGAGGACTCTTGGTTAAGAACTGGAGTGATAGGACAAGGAGTAATGGGGATAAATTGAAAGAGGGCAAATTTAGATATTAGGAAGAGGTTTTCCCTGTGAGGGTGGTGAGACACTGTCCCAGGTTGCCCAGGGAGGCTGTGGCTGCCCCAACCCTGGCAGTGTTCACAGCCAGGTTGGATGAGCCTTGAGCAACCTGCTCTGGTGGGAGGTGTCCCTGCCCAGGGCAGGGGTTGGGGCTGGATGATCTCTAAGCTCCATTCCAACTCTTTAACATACTATGAAACTATGATGATCTCCTGAGGTCCTGCCTTTTTGAATCCCTAGATGGTTTTGCTTGTGTTTTGTGTTTTTTCCCTGCCTCTCCAGGAGTTACCACATCCAGTCCCATTGAGAAAATGTGTTGCAGACTCAACACCACTGTGTTGCTATCACAACCCTTGCCCATGAGCCTAGGCTAACTAGAAAGAGTTTATTAAACCCAAAAATATTTTCCCCATCAATGCAATCAGTAAAGTGATTACTTGAGCTAATGCTGCTTCTCTGGCTCAGAGCTTTGTGAAATAAGCAGCAGGCCCCTCTGCATGACCTGACAGAGACCTTCTTCCCACAGTCTCTGCCTCTGGCAGAGTATGAAGGCACATGTCAGACTGTGATACTGCACGGACACACACATGATGTCTATAGTTGTGGTGAGAAAACCTGTTGCAGATGTTGCTGTTCCCTTAAGTCCTTTCTGTTCCTGCAGGGAAGTTCTGCCTGGGCAGGTGTACCACTACCAGGTGCAGGTGGTCTCTGGAGCAATGTCAGGAGAAGCTTCTCCACCCCTTGTCCATGTCCACGGAGCACCCTACTGTGGGGATGGGAAGGTGACCATGTAAGTTGAGAGACTCAAGCTTTCAGCTGAGGTTCTTCAAGCTGTCAGGTTGTCCCACCCCAAAGGGAAGCAGTGGGTTGGTTCTCACCCAGGGGTACTTGGCTAAAGATGCTGCACTGAATCCCTTCAGCAGACTGGACTGTAGAGATTGTGTTTTGATAAATGCTGTGAGCACAGGAGATGGAGATCCTTGTGTTTGGCTGCAGTGCTTGGATTCTAGCCCATCTCAGTGAACTGTTGCAGCATCTGGCCCAAAGGAACTGGGCAATATAAGGTTTTGCACAGGGTGGTGGCACTGCAGAAGTAGGTTCTGCAATAAGGATAATCCCACACAGTGCAGTGTCTTTAGAGAGCTGTCTGCTCTCTGCATATAAACCCCAAATAATGAGGGATTCATCACTTCTACAATGAGACACCCCAGTGCTTCATCCACTCTGCTTGGGGGACAATTCTGCCAAAATTCCATGTTTTAGCTTTTTCAGACTTCAGCTTCCAGGCTGCTCAGAATCACTGTCCTTTTTAAAAGTTTTCTTAGCAGTGTGAGGAAAGGGAATGGAACCTTCTCACTCTCTCCCTTCTCCTGCCTCCCCTTCTCTAGCTCCCACTGTAACACCAGCCTCATTTCAGAACCTCCAGCCCTCTCCAACATTGCTTTCTCCAGCAACAAGTATTCCTGGTGCTTGATTTTCTACATCCTCCATTCTCCCACAGCTCTTGCCTCAGGTCTTATAGGAAAGTCACAGTACAGTTATACCTTCTCCCATATGCTGTGATTTCAACCTCTTTTTATCCCCTGGCAAGGTGTTTTCTCTGCCTTATTCCACACATGGCTCTTCTTCTTCTCCCTGCTTCTGTGGAAATGGAACCAAGATATGGGGTCCTCACTCATGACTGGGCAGAAGCACAGGGGTGTTGAGTCAAGGGTGGTGTTAATACATATGACTGTTCTTTTCTTAGGAGCCTGGAGGAGGAATGTGATGATGGGGACTTGCTGGATGGAGATGGCTGTTCCAGGAAGTGTAAAAAGGAAAAAGGCTTCAACTGTGTTGGTGAGTCCAAATGAATTAAGACAGGGATTCAAATGGATTGATTCCTTCTGAGGGAGGAGTCAAAACTGTACACTACTCACACTGCTCCTTAGAGCAGAGGGTGATGCACCTTATCACAACAAAACCTGGATTTGCAGCTGGAGTGATCCATGGATCTTGTCAGGCCCCTGTGGTGGGAAAACCCGGGGTTAAACAGCCAGCATGCCTCTTGGGACAGGAGATGTGTGTCCCTGGAGCCTGGTTTGTAAACAGCTCATCCCTGTTGCCCTTGCAGGGGAACCAAGCCTGTGCTATGTGCACGATGGGGATGGTGTGTGTGAGCCTTTTGAGAAGACAAGCAGTGTCCTGGACTGTGGTCCCTACACTCCTGATGGATATGTGGACCTATGGGCAGTGAAAGCCTACACCTCCCATCAGGATGCAAAGTCCTGCCCTGCTTCCTTGGCCACTGGAGAGCCTGTTGTGAAGGTGAGTGAAGGCATGGTCAAAAAAAAGACTTTCTAGCCAAGTCCATGCTGGGGAAGTCATTGCTGCAAGAGTGCAGAGGCACAAACAAAAACTTCAGAGCAGCTCTGGAAGTGTTCACTGATTATTGTATTCCCACACAGGGAACCAGTGGAAGACCTGGGCATTTGTCCCACCCTTCTTTCAGCAGTCCCTAAGCCCAGGACCTGCAGTTCATGGAGAGGTGCTCCATCAAGGCAGGGAGCACCTCCCCTGACCATGCTGTTCACTAAACAGTGACTACTCCTGTCCCACCAGCCAAAATGCACAACTGGGGGCATGTGACTAGTCCCACTGTTGGCTTAGAAAAAATCTTGTAAGTCTAATACCTTATAAGGTCAGGGCCTGAAAGGATGAAATCACGCACACATCAGCATCTGTGCTGCTCTCAAGCCCTCTGATCTGAAGCCAAGGAAAAATCAATGGGAGAATTCCCATCTTTCATATGGGCTTTGGAGCAGAGCCTGGAGGGGATTTCGCCTGATCAGTGTTAACGTGGTGTGTATGTTCTTTCCTAGCAAGCTGAAGAAGGGCAAAAAAAAATATGTAAAGAGATCATATTTAGCCCTTTATACATGTGTTTCTACTGACTTGATATAAGGAACAATCTTCTTGAGACCTGCAGCATGATTGAATTGTCTAATGAGATGCCTTGGGCTCAGGTGTCTTCTCATCTACAATGAGACACATGTCTTCCAGGCTTTGTCTGCCAGGCCTATGGGTGTGTCTGGGATACCACAGGGCATTGAAAGGCCCTGAAGACTGGTATTCCAGCAAATGAATCACACCTTTGTGTCTCATGAGCCCAGCCAAAATCAGGATGCTGTGGTCTTACCTCCCAGCTCACAGCTTGGCTCATTATTTTGTACTCAGCCCCTCAGCCACCATGGGGTGCTTAGACAGCATATTTGCAGCACCCCAAAATGGCAAAGTCCTCCTGTGCACATGTGGGCAGTGAGATGTCAGTTAGGAAACCACATCCTAACTGTCTTCATGCTAGGAACCACTGTGAGATCCTTCTCAATGGTTGTTGAGTCTTCCTTGAGGTTTTGCTGGTGCTGCTTTTCTCTTACTATCCTTGCAACTTTTTGGGTTGAAATCAATCTCTCCATTCAGGTATGTAAATCCCACCCTCAGGATGTGCCAAAGGACCTTTCACAGTCTGCTTGGTTCCCCTGTTCTCCCAGCCAAGAGAATGCTCAGGATCCAGATAAGAAGATGCCCTTGGGCAATGAGGGAGTTTGGCTCAAGGTAAGTGAGGATGTGTGGTCAGGCACAGAGGATTTGTTTATCTTTTACCCAGCACTTTGGTGACAAAACCCATCCTTTTCTGTCTTACAGGAGCCACAGAAACCTTAAAAAATACTCAGGGTGTCATATCCTCCTGAACTCTTTGCAAATCCCAAATGCCTATGTCTGGCTCTTGTGTAGTTGCCCCATTCCCAGTGTGAACAGCAAACCCATCCTAGGGCAGATTTCCAGGAGAAGGACTGTGCATGAAACCAAAATCCCACAGAAATACTTTAAGGCTGAGAAACAACTTGCTCCTGACTCTCCCCTGCAGCCAAGCTGTGCCTTAACACCCGCAAAGAGTGGGCACAGGCTGTGTTTGAAGTCCTACTTGCCTTTGTCCCTCGTGGCTGTGAAGATTAGCAGTGGGGAGCTGGATATAATCTGTCATCCTGAGGTGTCCTGAGCACCTCAGGGTGCTGCTGAGCCCACAGCAATCAGCTATGGCACACAGGTCCTTCTGATACCTCCAGACCAAAGAGGCACTTCTGTGCCAAAGGTGATTGTCCTGCAGTCCAGTGGGGTTTGGGTGCTGCCCCCATGGCTGGGGCTGCCTTTGGGAGAGTGAAACCTCTCTGTCCTGGCAGGCAGAGGAGAAGGACAGAGGAGAGTTGAGGGTTAGGCCAACAGGATTTTTACAGCCTTGGTTTTCTGACCACAGGCACAGTTTAGAGGTTTCGTGGCTGCTGCCTGGTGTTTCTGGAAAGCTGGGCTCTGGCATGCTGCTCCCTCTGCAGTCTGAGGGGCACCTTGCCTGCTTTATTTGAGGTTCCCTACAGAGGATCTCTTTCCCAAGACGCTCAGATGACTTGGTAAATCATCAAACCTGCGTCAACAAACTTGGGTATTGCTCTGATGTCCTCTGTCTCTCCAAAAAACTTCCCTTAACCTTTTTTATTTTCCCCTCTCTTCCTTGTCTGTGTGTTCACAACCTACTTTCTGGCTTCAGTCTGACAAATGTGCCTTCTTTCTTCCTCTGCTAGGGAGAAAGCAGCAATCCTCCCCCTCTGCCCTACCTATATGAAAACTTGCTTTCCACTTCTCACCAGGGGTTAAAGAGTGTTCCAGTTTTATTGGGGCTTGTGGTCAGTTCTTTTCCTCTATGGATGTTTATATTAAAGACTTTCATTACTGGTTCTCCGTGCTCTCTCTAGGAGTGCTATTATTTTCCGCCCATAAAATTATTTATGGACTAGTAATAAATATGCCTTTTATTTTTTCCTTTTTTTTTTTAATAGAGTTTGCCTGATTGGTAACATATTGGGTTAGGAAAGACAACTTCTTGTTGACAATTTGCCTAGCACAGTTGCC